>NW_015177255.1:17626-19259 GCF_001447785.1 Gekko japonicus
GCCGTTGGGATTTTTGACATTGTCATGTTACTGTTTAGTGGTTCTCTGCAGGTCTATCGGTGACATAATATTTGAACACTCTCTCTCCCCCTCTTCCCCCCCCCCCGCCTCAGAAATGAAATATTCCATCAACCACAATTGTCATGCTGCCAAACATTTATTCCTGGTGCTCAGAATACAAACTTTGGCATCTCACAATGCTCACAGTCAATACCAAGGTGAACGTCACAGCCAATATTCTTCTGTAAGTTGGACTGTATATCTGAGACCCAGAAGAACTTCTGTCTTTCTCTAGATTTGACTCCAGTAGCACCTTAGAGGCAACAATATTTTCAAGGTATGAGCTTTTGAGAACCAAAGCTCCAGGAAGCCTCAATTTGTCTCAGGGCCATGCGGGGAAGGGAAAGGGGGTTTGAATCTCCAACCTCTACTCCACTAGCTTCTGATGAAGGGAGCTTTGGCTCTTGAAAGCTCATACCCAGTAAATCTTGTTCTCTAAGATGAGGCTGGACTTGAATCTAGCTTCTCTACTGCAGACCAACACAGTTACCCTCTGAAACTGTCCTTCTACTAGAGCCAGTTTGGTGTAGTGGTTAAGTGCGCGGACTCTAATCTGGGAGAACCGGGTTTGATTCCCCACTCCTCCACTTGCACCTGCTGATGTGACCTTGGGTCAGTCACAAGCTCTGGCACAGCTGTAACCTGAAAGAGCAGTTTGTGTCAGAGCTCTCTCAGCCCCACCCACCTCACAGGGTGTCTGTTGTGGGGAGGGGAAGGGAAAGGAGTTTGTACGCCGCGCTGAGACTCCAAGTGAAGGGCGGGGTATAAATCCAATCTCTTCTTCTTCTTCTCCTCCTCCTCCTCTAGTCTCTCCCTGTTGTGGCCTGGTGGTGGCTAATTCTGTGGCTGGCAGTGGCCAACCAGTGAGGAGGGGAGACAGTTTCCCCTGAGTTTTATTACCTCTCTTTTCTCCACCCACTGACCAGGTTAGGACAAGTCAGCAAAGCTTTTTCTGAAGTCTCTAGAATTTTCCTTCCTGAAGTCTCTCTAGTATTGAGCACCTCCAAATCTCTGTTCCCTGCTTGAAGGGGGGGATCTTGACCTCTTGACCATCCCATTGGCTAGACCAATTAACAATTGTTTGAAGGTGGGATGAAGTATGTATGGAAAACAATCAGCCGGTTTCCTATACAGCTGCAGAGCTATCTGGATGACGCTTCTGTATTAGATCCCTTCCAGTCCGGCTTCCGCCCGGGACATGGGACGTAGACAGCAGTGGTTGCCCTTACTGACAACCTCCGGAGGCATCTGGATCGAGGCGGTTCGGCAACATTGCTGTTGCTCGATCTGTCGGCCGCATTTGATACAGCTGACCATCAGCTACTAACCCACCACCTCGCCGACGTGGGGATACAGGGGCTTGCCTTGCAGTGGCTTGTTTCCTTTCTCCAAGGTCGGGGACAAAGGGGGGCACTAGGGGAACAGCAGTCCTGGAGACACCTGCTTGAATGTGGAGTGCCTTAGGGGGCGGTGCTTTCCCCAATGCTCTTCAATATCTACATGCACCCCCTTGCCCAGATTGCCCGGAGGTTTGGGCTCGCTGGCACTAGTACGCTGATGACACCCAGCTCTA
>NW_015177256.1:0-1384 GCF_001447785.1 Gekko japonicus
CCACTACACCAAACTGGCTCTCTAGATATGTGAGCATCTCTTGACAGAAACTGCTCTTTTTCAAGAACAGCTGTGCCAGAGTTATGGCTTGCCCAAGGTCATCCAGCAGGTGCAAGTGGAGGAGTGGGGGAATCAAACCCGGTTCTCCGAGATTAGAGTCCGCGCACTTCACCACGACACCAAACTGGCTCTCCAGATAGTGAGCCTCTCTAGATATGTGGCCTCTTTTCTTTGGATCAAGAGTTTCTTGATTGGTCTGGGAATTGTGGCGACCCAGGTGACCTGACAGGGTCTCTTCCTCTCTGTACCACAAAGCAGGGAAAAGGCCCAACTGAAAAAGGTCTGGTAAACAGAAAAGGTTGAGAATACAAAACCCAGAAAAAAGTAGTACGATGCAGCATGTAAATGAACTGATTCAGTTATGTGTGCAAAATAGAACACCAGTCATTTAACGTGTAAACAAATCCGAAACAGGAAGCGAATGTCCACGTGTGATAAGATAACCCACAGTGCCAAGTTAAACAAAACAACGCCATGCACATTTTGGCGCAAAGCCTTAATCAGCGGCTTGTAACCGTGACTGGCACACTCATATCTCACTCTCCCTGCGAAGAGCGTAACCAGTCACACGAACCAGCAAGATAACCAAATCAAACATTCGGAGTGTGTTATGAGGTCCTTATGCAAAATCAGGCTTCCGCTATTTCCGCATCTGGGTATCTCTGGTCCGATTGACAGCATCAGTAGACGCACATGAGTGTCTCACTGACATGATGGCACATAATGCCAAACAGATCATGGGGCTTCCTAAGAAAAGCAGAACCTCCTCAGGAAACAGGAAACCTCCTCAGGAAATAATCCATTATACAAAAGAACCTCTTCAGGAAAGCTCCTCCATTCGCATGTTCACAGCCTGGGGAACTCCTGCAAGATCATGACTCAGCCCTACCCCACCTTCCTGAGTAGATATAAATTACCTGCCTACCATTTTTCTTCTCACCTTGACACAGAGAGTGCTCCATCTTTCTGTGTTATACCTCTGAGGATGCCAGTCACAGCTGCTGGCGAAACGTCAGGTCCTGCAATGCCAAGACCTCGGCCATACAACCTGGAAAATGTACAGCAACTAAGTTTTCAAATACTCTCTGTGTCAAAGTGAGAAGAAAAATGGCAGGTAGGTACAAAAGAACCTCCTCAGGGAAGCTCCTCCATTAGCATGTTCACAGCACAGCCTGGGGAACTCCTACAAGATAATGACTCAGCCCTACCCCACCTTCCTGAGTAGAGATAAATTGCCTGCCTACCATTTTTTTTCTCACCTTGACACGGAGAGTACTCCATCTTTCTGTGTTATACCTCTGAGGGTGCCAGTCACAGCTGCTGG
>NW_015177256.1:2086-3720 GCF_001447785.1 Gekko japonicus
AGCCGCTCTGAGACACCTTCAGGTAGTGAAGGGCAGGGTATAAATCCAATCTCTTCTTCTTCTCCTCCTCCTCCTCCTCCTCCTCCTCCTCCTCCTCCTTCTTCTTCTTCTTCTTCTTCTTCTTCTTCTTCTTCTTCTTCTTCTTCTTCTTCTTCTTCTTCTTCTTCTTCTTCTTCTTCTTCTTCTCTGTGCTACAGCCAGTCCTAAAAGCACTCAAAGTCAGTCTAGTCTACCCAGACGGGCAGCAGCTCTCCAGGGTCTCAGGCAGGGGTCTTTCTCATCACCCGCTAACCAGATCAAGTTAACTGGAAATGCTGTTGGGGATTGAACCTGGGATGTTCTGTGGGCAAAGCAGAGGCTATTCCGCTGAGCCACAGCCCCTCCCTCCAAGAGCAGACGTGCGCCGCTAACCAGATCAAGTTAACTGGAAATGCTGTTGGGGATTGAACCTGGGATGTTCTGTGGGCAAAGCAGAGGCTATTCCGCTGAGCCACAGCCCCTCCCTCCAAGAGCAGACGTGCGCCAGCCATTAATTAATTAATTAATTCATTAATTAAATTTCTATGTTTGGTTCCTTTGTGGAGTCTGACACATCTGTGGCCTTGGTGGCGATCCAAACATATTGGCAACCTTGTCCCGGACTCCTGCTTTCCTTCCCTTTCCCTTTGCTTGACGGCACGGTGGGTGCTGTGCTCCAGGAATTTCCCAACTGTGGTAGCCGATGCAGCCAATTCAGGATACCCGAAGTATTTTGCAGAGAAGAGCAAGAGTCTAGGAGCACCTCAAAGCCCAGGCAAGCCCGATCTCGTCAGATCTCGGGAGCTCAGCAGGGCCGACCCTGGCGAGTATTTGGACGGGAGACTTCCAAAGTATACCGGGGCCGGGAGGCAGAGGCAGGCTATCCAGCCACTTCTCTGAACGTGCTCCGTGCCCCAGTAGGAGTTGCCAGAGGTTGCCATGACTTCCGGGCACAGGTACGTAAACACGCATGCACGCAAATGCAAAAGTACAAAAAAACCCCAACAACTGTGGCTGGGGTGAGCTTTTGTGACTCACTGCTCCCTTCTTCGCCAGCTTAAGAAATGCCACATGACATAAGAACATAAGAGGAGCCAACGTTGGGTCAGGCCAATAGCCCATCTAGTCCAACACTAATAGCCACTGATGGACCTCTGCTCCAGATGTTTATCCAATTCCCTCTTATAAGAACCTAAGAGAAGCCAATGTTGGATCAGGCTAAAGGCCCATCCAGTCCAACACTCTGTGTCACACAGTGGCCAAAAATACCAGGTGCCATCAGGAGTTCCAGCAGTGGGGCCAGGACACCAGAAGCCCTCCCACTGTTGCTCCACCCCAAGCACCAAGAAGACAGAGCATCCCTTGCCCCAGACCAAGAGTTCCTATCTAGACCTTGTGACTAATAGCCACTGATGGACCTCTGCTCCATATAAGAACATACATAAGAAGACAATGTTGGATCAGGCCAAAGGCCCGTCCAGTCCAACACTCTGTCACACAGTGGCCCAAAATACCAGGTGCCCTCAGGAGGCCCACCAGGGGGGCCAGGACACTAGAAGCCCTCCCACTGCCCCCCCCCCAAGCACCAAGAACACAGAGCATCCCTTGCCCCACAC
>NW_015177256.1:3919-9829 GCF_001447785.1 Gekko japonicus
AAAAATGTGTGAGCCGGAGGCTAAAGAACTGTGAGCTAGCTCAAACTAACTCGGCTTAGAGGGAACACGGGTTGTGACTAAACCCCCTGAGGGGTGTCTGGGGCATTGGCTCCAATGCTCCCGCTACGCTATGGAGTCCTGTGAGCAAAGATTCTACTTTACGAGCGACTGGCATTCAAGTTGTGAGCGAGCGATTTGGCTGCTGCAGAAATTGGTTTGCTTGGGAGCCCTCCTTCCTGAGCTAAAGTAAAAATGTGTGAGCCGGAGGCTAAAGAACTGTGAGCTAGCTCAAACTAACTCGGCTTAGAGGGAACACGGGTTGTGACTAAACCCCCTGAGGGGTGTCTGGGGCATTGGCTCCAATGCTCCCGCTACGCTATGGAGTCCTGTGAGCAAAGATTCTACTTTGTGAGCTGCTGGCATTCAAGTTGTGAGCGAGCGATTTGGCTGCTGCAGAAATTGGTTTGCTTGGGAGCCCTCCTTCCTGAGCTAAAGTAAAAATGTGTGAGCCGGAGGCTAAAGAACTGTGAGCTAGCTCACACTAGCTCAGCTTAGAGGGACACACTGCTTGTAACTGTTGAAGAAACCTGTGTGGGTCTGGGATCCTCACTCAAAGAAGGAAATAGACGCAGACAAGCAGGAGGGGAAATAGTCATGTAAGTCTGTGGCACGTACACAAGGCAGTTCACCTGCATAAATTGGTTTGCTCGGGAGCCATCCTTCCTGAGCTAAAGCAAAAATGTGTGAGCCGGAGGCTAAAGAACTGTGAGCTAGCTCACACTAACTCAGCTTAGAGGGAACACTGGTTGTGACTAAACCCCCTGAGGGGTGTCTGGGGCATTGGCTCCAATGCTCCCGCTAAGCTATGGAGTCCTGTGAGTAAAGATTCTACTTTGTGAGCTACTGGCATTAAAGTTGTGAGCGAGCCATTTGGCACCTGCATAAATCAGTTTGCTCGGGAGCCCTCCTTCCTGAGCTAAGACAAACATGTGTGAGCCGGAGGCTAAAGAACTGTGAGCTAGCTCACACTAACTCAGCTTAGAGGGAACACTGCGAGTCAGTGGCAGAAAGATGACTGGAATTGGCTTCCCCACTCCAATATCCTGTCCAAGGGAAGACTCAGATGGGTTTTGTCGCTTAAAGCTTAGAACAGCACTTACATTAGAGATACCAAATGTGGGCCTCAAACAGATGAAAAAGGCCTTCTGTCTCGATAGGGGTGCCAACCCTGGCGTGGGAAGTTCCTGGAGATTTGGGGGTGGAGCCTGCAGAGGGCAGGGTTTGGAGAGGGGACCTCAGTGGGGTGGAATGGCATAGAGCCCACCCTCCAAAGCAGCCATTTTTCTCCATGGGGGGGGCTGATCTCTGTTGCCTGGAGACCAGTGGTGAATATCAGTGTTCCCTCTAAGCTGAGTTAGTGTGAGCCAGCTCACAGTTTTTTAGCCTCCGGCTCACACCTTTTTTGTCTTAGCTCAGGAAGGAGCTCTGCTCAGGAAGGAGGGCTCCAGAACAAACTAATTCATGCAGTAGCCAAATTGCTCGCTCACAACTTTACTGCCAGCAGCTCACATAGTAGAATTTTTGCTCACAGGACTCCACAGCTTAGAGCAGGGGTGTCGAACTCATTCGTTATGTGGGCCGGATCTGACATAAATGAGACCTTCTTGGGCCAGGCCGGGTGGGTCAGGTAGCGGAGATATAAACTTTATAAAGGACACAAACACAAAGGGTTTTTTTAAAAAACTTAAAATAAAAACATGCTTGAAACATTAGCACTTTTGCGATATTTTGTTTATTTAACAGTGTCTGAGAACTGACACTTTTTGCTTTGGATTATTGCATCAAAATGTCTGTGCTGTTGCAGTCTTGAGTATGCTGTTCAGATGTGTATCTGTAAGCTGCAAACCTACAATGACGCAGCAGCAGCAGAACTGGAAGAAGAAGCAGAAGGTAGCCAGTTCCACTGCAGGCCCGATAGAAGTCCTCCGGGGGCCTGATCTGGCCCCCGGGCTGCATGTTTGACACCCCTGGTTTAGAGGGAGCATTGGTTGTGATGCCAGGAAATCTCCAGACCAATGTTCCCTCTAAGCTGTTGAGTCCTGTGAGCAAAAATTCTACTTTGTGAGCGACTGGCATTAAAGTGGTAAGTGAGCGATTTGGCAACTGCATTAATTAGTTTGCTCTGGAGCCATCCTTCCTGAGCGGAGACAAAAACGTCTGAGCTGGAGGCTAAACAACTGTGAGCTAGCTCACACTAACTCAGCTTAGAGGGAACACTGGTCCAGACCCCACCTGGAGGCTGGCAACCTGACCTTTTGACGCTGCCCGTTCCTTTACGGGAACTCGTCTCTGTAGTCTGGAGATTGTGGGTAATTCTGGGAGATGTCCAGGCCCCGCTTGGAGGTTGGCCACCCTAATTTGCACGTGAGCAGGAGGCTGCTTTGCTGCCATGTATACACACTCTGCACGTGCTCAGGGGCACCCTCACTTTCTTAAGAGTTTGTGCGCGCCAGGACTGCCCTGGCTTCCAGTGTGACTCTGCAAAGGGATTCTCACATCTGGGTGGTCCCTCGGCTGACTCAAGGATGATGTTTGCCTTTTCCAAAAAAGGACCCTCACCAATGCTCCCTCTAAGCTGTGGAATTGTGTGAGCAAAAATTCTACTTTGTGAGCTCCTGGCATTAAAGTTGTGAGCGAGCAATTTGGCTACTGCATGAATTAGTTTGCTCTGGAGCCCTCCTTCCTGAGCTGAGACAAAAATGTGTGAGCTGGAGTCCAAAAAAGCTGAGAGCCAGCTCACGCTAACTCAGCTTAGAGGGAACACTGACCCTTCACCCTCTCAAAGTAGAGCCGTCGGACTCCTTGTCTTCGGTCACCACATAGGATTATTGTTGCATATCGTGCGTGTACCCTGAAGAAGGATTTTGACATAAATCACCCTCTGAACCAGCCATTTTCTGCAGGGGAACGGAGCTCTGTCGAAAATCGTAATCCCGGGAGATTTCCAGGCCCCGCCTGGAGGTTGGCAAGCCTGTGCCCGGCCTCTGCTGATTTGTAAAGGTTCATCTCTGCGTGTGGGATGGAAGCGAGAGCATCCCGCTTTTCAATGGGGAGCGACCGGCTGGCTGGTCGGATGGATGGAAGGTTCGGGGCTGCTGGCTTTGCAGGGAGAAAGCTAGCTCCCCAGGGGTGCCGGCACACCTCCTCCTGCAATTAGAACTCTGCTGAGAAGAAGTCCTCAGGGTGGAGCCTGAGAGAAGGCCCCTCCCTCCAAGATCCAAAGGGGGGTGGTGGTGTGAAAGGTCAGCACATCGATTCACGGGGTAGGTCGGGCCTTTGGCCGGCTAGGCAACTTTTATTGCCGACCCGGTCCCCACCCTTTTCTGGAGCTTTGGTCATATAATGTCAGGAATGTGGCCGTGGCCAGAGGGAGGGGGCGAATGGGGGAAGGGCAGAGAATCCGCCTGGACAAAGCCTGTTGTAGACCTTCCCTGACTCCGGCTGTTGATCTTATGAACCTGGGGTGGAATCGGAGAGAGCCTTCTGTCGGCCCCCAGGATCTTGGGGCTCAGAGGTAGACTTCCTCTGAACATGGAGGCTCCGTTTAGCCTGGGCGGCTTTCATGCCCCTGTATCCGAGGTGGAAAGTACTGTCTAGGCACGGATGTCTTATGACAGCCCCATCGGGTTTCCAAGGCAAGAGACCGTCAGAAGTGGTTTGCCATGGCCTGGCTCTAGAGCAGGGGTGGCCAAATTGTGGCTCGGGGCCACATGTGGCTCTTTCACACATATTGTGCGGCCCCCGGCAGGGCAGCTGGGGAAGTGAAGGGGAGGCATGTCCTTCCTTCCTTCCTTCCTTCCTTCCTTCCTTCCTTCCTTCCTTCCTTCCTTCCTTCCTTCCTTCCTTCCTTCCTTCCTCCCTCCCTCCCTCCCTCCCTCCCTTCCTTCCTTTCCTCCTCCCTCCCTTCCCACCTCCCATCTGGGAGGTGGGTGGGGCTGAGAGAACTCGGACACAAACTGCTCTTTCAGGAACAGCTGTGCCAGAGCTTGTGACTGACCCAAGGTCACATCAGCAGATGCAAGTGGAGGAGTGGGGAATCAAACCCGGTTCTCCCAGATTAGACTCCATGCACTTAACCACTACACCAAACTGGCTTAGAGGGAGGATTGGTCCCCACCCACTGTTTTTCTAACTGGGGAGCAGTGTTCCCTCTAAGCTGAGTGAGTGCGAGCTAGCTCACCGTCTTTTTAGCCTCCAGCTCACAGATTTTCATCTTCGCTCAGGAAGGAGGGCTCCAGAGCAAACTAATTGATGTAGCAGCCAAACCGCTCGCTCACAACTTCAAGGCCGGCAGGTGACAAAGTAGCATTTTTGCTCACAAGACTCCACAAGAGAGCGTGTTGACTGCAGCCCTACCAGAATTTCTTTTGCCCCGCGAGGCACAAAATCCTGGCTATGGTGCCTAGAGACATCTGCCACACCCCTTCCTTGCAGTACCCCTCCTTCGGATGCCCTCTCCCTGCCATCCTTGGGTCGGCATAAGGGGAGGGAGTGAGAGGCACCCGGCCAGGCCTCCCTCCCCGCCCCCAACCATGCACGGCTGCATCCTTTCAGGCCCCAATAAAGCTGTCTGTGGAAATGGAGCTGGGGGGGGGGGGGGGGGGGGGGGGCGGCACATTCGGGATGGAAGTGTAAAAAGCAATCAAGGGTGTGAAAATTAAAGAGAGGCCTTGATGTGGGGGAGGAAACCCCCCCCTGGGCTGAGAGGGGAGCGAAAGTGGGTGGAAAGGATAATCCGGCGTTTAAGAGACTGGGGTGGGGGGAGTTATTGTCCTGCCCTGAAACTCTCCATCTTCTGGCCGAGAAACCTCTGAAATTAGTTCTCTGCCTGGTTTCCTCGGCAAAGGGACCGGAGGCCAGAATCCGGGGGCACAGATTTCCCTGGGGGTGATGTTGCAGGAAATTGTGACGGAGACGCCACAGGTGCGCATATGTGCCCGTGCGCATGGCGCTCCCGTCTCCTTGGTGACTGGACAGTTCGGTCGGCTGGGAGGTACAGTCGCCAGCTCCGGAGGGAGAATTCCTGGAGATTTGGGAGGGGGCTGTAATGTATCCATCTCAGACCGCGTGCGTGGCCGATGCACCACGCGGTCAGGCGAAGTGGCTGAGCTTCGCTCGGAGTAACAATGGGACAAGCGGATCCTAGCCGGCGCCTATCAGCAGGCTCCTGGCTGAGAGCCTATGGAACTCTCGGCCACTGTAAATAGCCAATTACTTGTGTGTGGGTGTGTTTTGGGTGCGGGATTGTTGCACATATAAACCGGCCAGTGAGCTGGTTAGTTTGTCTTGTTCTGAGCTGAAATAAGGTATGAGAGCTGAAATCGCTAGTAAGTCTCAGTGCTTTTCAGGGGCGGAGCCTGAGGAAGGGAGGGGAGAGACCCCAGTGGGGTAGGAAGACCTTTGGATCCGCCGTCCAAGGCAGCCTTTTTTTCCAGGAGAACCGATCTCCGTGGTCTGAACGTCAGTTATAATTCCAGGCGATCGCCAGACCCTGCCCGGAGGCTCTAGTAACAAATAAATAGACACTGCAAAAACCTTTTAACAAACCAGTGCTCTTTTGGTAGAAAAAGCCCAGCAGGAACTCATTAGCATAATAGGCCACACCCAACAGCAGGAACTCATTAGCATATTGGGCCACACCCCTGACTGCACAGCTCATTAGCCTATTAGGCCAGACCCCCATGTTACCAGAAGTGTGCTCATCCAGCCACACCCACCTTTTGCTTGTTATTCTGTTTACCTTGTTTGTTGTCAAAACCCAGGGCCTTTTTTGTAGCAGGAACTACTTTGCATGTTAGGCCACACACCCCTAATGTAGCCAACCCTAATGAGTTTCTGCTGTTGGGTGTG
>NW_015177256.1:11580-13279 GCF_001447785.1 Gekko japonicus
TGCTGAGCAAGGCTTCCTGGCTCAATGAGCGGCCGCTCTCAGAGGGAACACTGATTATCTTCTGTCCATTGCCGGCTCCAGTGACCGAGTGAGACCAGGCTGACCTGTGCCATCTGGGCACGATCCAGTCCCTGAGCCCTGCTTGCTTCTGGAATGCCCTCCTCCTTGAGGCTGGCTGGGCACTTCGTTTACTGTCCCTGAGGTGCCAACCAGTGTTCTCTGAGAGCCGGTTTGGTGTCGTGGTTAAGAGCAGCGGACTCTAATCTGGGAGAACCGGGTTTGATTCCCCCACCCCTCCACTTGCACCTGCTGGATGACCTTGGGCAAGCCATAGTTCTGACAGAGCAGTCCTTGAAAGGGCAGTTCTTGAAAGAGCTCTCTCACTCCCGCCTACCTCACAGGGTGTCTGTTATGGGGAGGGGAAGGGAAAGCGTTCGTAAGCCGCTCTGAGACTCCCTAGGTAGTGAAGGGCGGGGTATAAATCCAATCTCTTCTTCTCTTCTTCTTCTCTAAGCTGAGTTAGTGTGAGCTAGCTCACAGTTTTTTAGCCTCCGGCTCACACATTTTTGTCTCAGCTCAGGAAGTATGGCTCTGGACAGGGGTAATTTCGTAGAAATAGAGGTGCAGGAGCTCATTTGGATAACTCATTAGCATAACCTAATTACATATGCCACCCCCCCCGACATCACTGGAAGTGTGTCAGAAGGCAACACCCACCACTCAGGTTCCACTGGATTGTTTTGGATTGCTAGATATTGGGGGGGATGCGCAGATCTGCCCTCACAGAGGAGGGAGAGCTTGTACCTGAAGGAGGGCTGGGGGGGGCTCTGCAACTTACCTGGCTGCTTCTTGCTCCTCGTGGCCCGACTGAGGGCTGCTGGGAGTAAGGGGCGGGGCTTGTTGCATGTGCCCGCCCCCTGGGCTCCTTACTGCTGGAGCTCCTCTCCTGTGTGCTCCCACAGGAAATGACCCCTGGGTATGAACTACAGGGATTAAAAGCTTTGCAGCAGCCAAATCGCTCGCTCGAAACTTTAATGCCAGTTTTTGCTCACAAGACTCCACAGCTCAGAGGGAGCATTGATGCCAACATCATATTTTGGACCCGGGCTTTTTATTGGAAATATCCTATCTTTCCCAGCGGTTTTGCTGGTCTGTTTCTGGCCTCTTTTGTAGATGTCACTTTAGGGTTCTGAGTTTTATACCTCAATTTTTTTAAAAAAGTGCCTTGCCTAAAACTGGTGTGGTATAATGCCTAAAGTGTCAGACCGCCTCAGGAGGTGGCGGCAGCTACAAGCCTGAACGGCTTCAAGAGGGAATTGGATAAACATACGGACCAGAAGTCCCTCAGTGGCTATGAGCCACAAGGTATAGAGAGGAGCTGCGGTGGCTCAAGTGGTTAAGATGCTGAACTGCAGGCTGTGGAAGGTCGGTAGTTCAGCAGTTCAAGACCCAGCTGCCGCATGACGGAGTGAGCTCCCGTCTCTAGTTCCAGCTCCTGCCAACCTAGCAGTTCGAAAGCAAGAAATTGCAAGTAGATAAATAGGTACCTCTTCGGTGGGAAGGTAACAGCGCTCCGTGCGCCTTGGTGTTTAGTCATGCCGGCCACATGACCACGGAAACGTCTTCGGACAGCGCTGGCTCTTTGGCTTTGTAACGGAGATGAGCACCGCAACCCTAGAGTCGGATTCGACTGGCTTTC
>NW_015177256.1:13815-18018 GCF_001447785.1 Gekko japonicus
GGGTCAACAGTGGGAGGGCTTCTGGTGTCCTGGCCCCACTGGTGGACCTCCTGTTAGCACCTGGTATTTCTGGCCACTGTGTGACACAGAGTGTTGGACTGGATGGGCCACTGGCCTGATCCAACATTGGCTTCTCTTATGTTCTTATGTACTAGGATCGGGGAGACCCAGGTTCGAATCCTTACCTTGCAACGGAAGCGTGCTGGGTGACTTTGGGCCAGTCGCGCTCTCAGCCTCATCCTACCACACAGGGTTGTTGTGAGGCTAAAACGGAGGAGAGGAGAATGTCGTAAGCCGCTCTGGGCCTCTGCTGGGAAGAACTGATCAATCTTACCTTGGCTTTTCTTAGTCCTTCTGTTGTGTTTCTCTCCCCCCCCCTGCAGTAAGTGGCAGATAAATAAAAGAAAGAATGGAACGGAGTGCAGAGAAGGGAGTGCCGGGCACCCTCTGTGCCCTCAGACGGCTTTTGGGAAGCGGCCTCAGCTGAAGCGTGGCAGCAGGCGTCACCCATCGGGGGAGAGAGAGAGGGAACAGATGCTGTGATCACAGGAAGGAAACCTTAGAAACTTGTTGTCAGGAGAGGGCTGGTTGGGACACCAGATTTATGGCTCTCCCTGTGTGTGTGGAGGGCAGGGTACATTCCTCCGGCTCAGGGAGGGGCATTCCCTTCGGAAGGGAATACTGGCTGTGGAGTATTGGTATTGTCGCCAGTTTGCTTCACTTGACTGCCTGTTAGGGACTGGATTATTTCAAGCAGGGCTCTTTTTATAGAAAAAGCCCAGCAGGAACTCATTAACATAATAGGCCACACCCGACAGCAGGAACTCATTAGGCTCTCCCTGTGTGTGTGGAGGGCAGGGTACATTCCTCCGGCTCAGGGAGGGGCATCCCCTTCCCAGGGCTCCACTGGCTGTGGAGTATTGGTGTTGTCGCCAGTTTGCTTCACGTGACTGCCTGTTAGGGACTGGATTATTAGCATCAGAATGTACACGGGACAGTTGTGAAGGCGTGCTCGATGTCGCTTGGCTCCATGGGTCTGGAAAGTGGCTTCCTTTCCTCCCTGATCAGTAATACAGGCAATCAGTGTCCCCTCTAAGCTGTGTTAGTGTGAGCCAGCTCACAGTTTTTTAGCCTCCAGCTTGCACATTTTCGTCTTAGCTCAGGAAGGAGGGCTCCAGAGAAAACGAATTGATGCAGCAGCCGTATCGCTCACTCACAAACTTTAATGCCAGTAGCTCACAAAGTTGAAGGTCAAAGAAGACGGGGACGGCAAAGGATGAGATGGTTAGACAGTGTCACAGATGCAACGAACATGAAATTGAGCAAACTTCAGAGGACGGCAGAAGACCGGAAGGCCTGGCGTGATCTGGTCCATGGGGTTGCGAAGAGTCGGACTCGACTGTGCGACTGAACAAGCTCACAAAGTAGGATTTTTGCTCCCAAGACTCCACAGCTGAGAGGGAGCGTTGCCAGCAACCATTTCGTTTTGTTTTCTTTTGTTTCATTCATTTCTTCAGGAGGCCCTGCAAGGCCTTACCTGTTTGCCAGGACTTTGGGGGGACTTTGAACTGGCAGGCCTCCTTTGAAGGGGGGGGGAACACAGAAATTTGGGGTTTGTTATTTGGTTTTTGAAATGTAAAGTAACGTTTTGGAAACTCCGGCTGGTGCAGAATGCCTGTGCTCAGCTGTTATCGGGAGCTGGATGGAGCACGTGTATGACTCCCATTCTGCAGTCATTCCGCAATTCTGCAAGCAGTTGCTGGGTTCTGCCCATTTGGTGTACAAAGCCCCTTGCAGGATCGCCTCTCCCCCGTGCTGCGCCAGGATCGCTTCACTCATCGGAGCAGGGCCTCTCGTAGGTGCCATCCTGCAGATGGGCAAAATACCAGCTGCCCGTACACGTGCTTTCTCCATTTTGGCCTTATGGAATGGCCAGCCCAAGGAGGTTGGGAGGCTTTCCGCAAACTATGCAAGACTGAATTATTCAGGGTCTCGGTTTATTACTCACAGCATTCCACAATTAAGAAAGGTACATCTGCCCGTCAATCTCTGATTTTGATATATTTATTTCCTTCGCTATGCTCCCCTCCCCCCGCTCAGGAATTAAACCCAACCAAATGGTGACCATAGAAACTAAGCTTGTTATTCCAGTTTGGTCCTTGTGTCCATTAAACATCTTCATTATGTCCAGAGGAGTCGGCCCTGTTAGTCTATTGCTGCAAATTAGTAAAAAGCCCAGTAGCACCTTTAAGACGAACAAACTTTATTGTAGCGTGAGCTTTGAAGAAAAAGCTTACGCTACAATAAAGTATGCTCCAATAAAGTGGCTTACGCTACAATAAAGTTTTAAGAAAAAGCTTACACTACAATAAAGTTTGTTAGTCTTAAAGGTGCTACTGGGCTTTTTACTATCTTTGTATAGGGAGCCAGTTTGGTGTAGTGGTTAAGTGCGCGGACTCTTATCTTGGAGAACCGGGTTTGATTCCCCTCTCCTCCACTCGCAGCTGCTGGATGACCTTGGGCAAGCCACAGTTCTCTCAGAGCTGTTCTTGAAAAAGAGCCGTTTCTGTCTGAGCTCTCTCAGCCCCACCTGCCTCACAGGGTGTCTGTTGTGGGGAGGGGAAGGGAAAGGAGTTTGTCAGCCGCTCTGAGACTCCCTTGGGTACTGAAGGGTGGGGTATAAATCCAATCTCTTCTTCTTCTTATGCTGTATGCTAATTTACTGCCCACCCCCTGCCTATAAGTATGGACTGGTAACTTCCGTTTCAATTTATCAGAAGAACTATGCGTGCACACGAAAATTTATACCTAGAATAAAACTCTGTTGGTCTCAAAGGTGCCACTGGACTCAAACTTTGTTCTGAGTTATTCCAGAAGGCTTTTCGGTGCAGGCAACAGGGTAGCACTGTAGAAAATGCTTCACAAGTTACATGGATAAATTACCGGGGACGATGGTCTGTCAGTGCTCCCTCTAAGCCGTGCAGTCTTGTGAGCAAGAATTCTACTTTGTGAGCTACTGGCATTAAAGTTGTGAGTGAGCGATTTGGCTACTGCATAAATTAGTTTGCTCTGGAGCCCCATCCTCCCTGAGCGAAGACAAAAATGTGTGGGCCGGAGGCTAAAAAACTGTGAGCTGGCTCACACTAACTCAGCTTAGAGGGAAGACTGGTCCGTGCTACTGTGTATCGTTTGTAATCTGCCTGGAGTGACAGTGAGAAAGGTGGACCATGAATAATGTAAACGAAGAATAGAAATGGAATTGAAATGTTTTAAACTGTTATTGTAAGCCTCCTTGAACCAGGTGGAAAGGCAGGATGTACACGCTTTAATAAATAAACGTCTGGTCCGCCTTTCTCACATTCACTCAAGGATGGGACATTCAGTAGACAGTACAATAAGATCAGAGTTGTAGAAATAGCAGAAAATCTAAAAAAACCCAAAAAACAGAAGCAAACCATAAATATCAACATGACACATTAAGAACATGAGAGAAGCCAATGTTGGATCAGGCCAGTGGCCCATCCAGTCCAACACTCTGTCACACAGTGGCCAAAAACACCAGGTGCCATCAGGAGGCCCAGTAGTGGGGCCAGGACAATAGAAGCCCCCTCCCACTGTTGCCCCCCTTCCCCAAGCACCAAGAAGACAGAGCATCCCTTGCCCCAGACATAAGAACATAAGAGAAGCCAATGTTGGATCAGGCCAATGGCCCATCCAGTCCAACACTCTGTGTCACACAGTGGCCAAAGATACCAGGTGCCCCCAGGAGGTCCAGCAGTGGGGCCAGGACACTAGAAGCCCTCCCACTGTTGCCCCCCCCCCAAGCACCAAGAATACAGAGCATCACTTGCCCCAGATCGAGAGTTCCTATCTATACCTTGTGGCTAAGAGCCACCGATGGACCTCTGCTCGAAATGTTTATTCAATCCCCTCTTGAAGCCGTCAATGCTTGTAGCCGCCGCCACCTCCTGTGGCAGTGAATTCCATGGGTTAATTCCTCTTTGGGTGAAGAAGGACTTTTAAAATCTGTTCTAACCCGATTACTCAGCAATTTCATGGAGTGCCCACGAGTTCTTGTATTGTGAGAAAGGGAGAAAAGTACCTTGAACCAGTTTGTACCGGCAAGGCGGGGTATGAATTGGAAGTAAATAAATAAATACATTTCTCGACCTGCTCTCTCTCCCATGCATAATCTTGTAAACC
>NW_015177257.1:0-3450 GCF_001447785.1 Gekko japonicus
AAAAAAAACACCTTTAGAGTTTCAGTTGAGGCTCCCCAAATCTTCAGAGCATTCTGAAAAACTATGGAATGCAAAAGTCTCTAAGGGCAGTCCATCTAGATAACTCTGCAACCTCTGTTGAGAAGGAGAAAGTGGATCAATCCCACTCAGACACTTAGAAGATAATGATCTTTCCACAAGAGACATAACAATTCTAGGCCTCCCACCAGCTTACTAGTCTCCTGTCCAGTGCAGCCCAGTAAATCCAAATCTTACTGTTTTCCATATTGAGCACCCAATGCAACCTGGCACAGTCCCAAGCTTGCTATGGGGTCCATGAAGTCCTAAGCTTAGCTAGATAAGGTGTAAATCTGCACACACACCCAACACACACACACAAAGAGCCTTGCTGAATCCAATGTCAGTCTTAAAATTGCATCTGCCAACTTACCTGTAGAGCCAACTGATGAGTTAGGAGGATGGTAAACCAGGAAGAAACTTAACCTGTCTCTGGAACCCATCACAACAAACATACAATCAAAGCTGTGTATACAGGGAAAGACTCTCAAGGAAATGTTGTGACTTTACCCCATTAGATCACGAGTGAGTAATAAGAATGGACATTTGAACCATCCATTGCACATCAAGTACTCTCTAGGAGTAATGCTATCATTCTATGTCATGCCAAATTCATTTTACCTCTAGTTCAAATCAAGGATGTTTGAATTCTGATATAGAAAGACAGACAGACATAGACATAGATATAGATATAGATATATAGATATTCTGAGAATGAAATCGTTCTTCTCTTCCATTTGGGATAGGCACAGCCTCTTTCGCTTTGCAATGACAATTGTCATCCTGGTTATAGTAGGAGGAGAAAAGAAGGAAAACCATTTTGCTGCTATGATTGTCTTCCATGTCCAGAAGGGAAGATTTCAAACAAGAAAGGTACGAGACTTAAGGGTCAAATAAGTTGGCTGTACTCCAGCATGTACACTGATCTCCACAATGTTAAATGCAATTTTTCACAGTTCAGCACTGATGATCATAAAAAAGTGGAAAGCATCCAACAAACATAGGTATGTAAACAGTATTTGGGGCAGAAAGGAGCTTGATTGTCTGAAGAAAGGGGAAAGACAGCAGAACCAGATGTGCAAATAGTGACCTATTTTGTGATATCTTTAGTGGAAGAATCATATCATTCTCATTAAAAGCAGTAAAAATCTTATGTGTTTTGGGGCCCTTATGGAGCATAAATTAATTACAAACATTTAATATTGTCTTTCAGAATTTAGCTTAAGAATTCCTGCTCACATAGAATAATTTTGCCATGAATTATGCATCGGACTTCCATGACTTTTTTTTTTTAACCAGATATGGATGAATGTTTTCAGTGTCCAGAAGGTCAGTACCCAAACAGTAACCAGAATGTATGCCTGCCAAAAGAGATAAGCTTCTTGGCTTATGAAGAACCTCTGGGGATCAGTTTGGCCACTTGTGCACTTTCCTTCTCTTTCATCACAGCTTTGGTGCTCTGGATCTTCATCAAGCATCAGGACACTCCCTTAGTCAAAGCCAACAACCGGGACCTCACCTACTTTCTCCTTATCTTCCTCCTGCTCTCTTTCCTTTCTGCTTTGCTATTCATTGGCAAACCTAAGAAGGTGACCTGTTTCCTTCGACAAACGGCTTTTGGCATCATCTTCTCAGTGGCTGTTTCTTGTGTGTTGGCCAAAACAGTTCTTGTGGTTGTGGCTTTCATGGCCACTAAGCCAGGATCCAGAATGAGGAGATGGGTAGGGAAAAAGTTGTCCAGTTCCACTGTCCTTGCATGATTGGGTGGGTGGCCACATCCCCTCCATTCCCAGATGTTGACATGCACTCAATGACTAAGGAAATTGTTGTGGAATGTAATGAAGGGTCAGTTATTATGTTTTACTGTGTCCTGAGTTTTCTGGGCTTTCTTGCCATCATCACCTTCACTGTGGCTTTTTTAGCCAGGAAGTTACCTGACACTTTCAACGAAGCCAAATTCATCACCTTCAGTATGTTGGTCTTCTGCAGTGTTTGGGTGTCCTTTGTTCCAACCTACTTGAGCACCAAGGGAAAATCCACGGTGGCTGTGGAAGTCTTCTCCATCTTGGCCTCTAGTGCTGGCTTATTGGGGTGCATCTTTTTCCCCAAATGCTACATTATTGTGCTGAGACCTGATCTGAACAAGAGAGAGCAACTAATAAAGAAAAAAAGGAAATAATATGTTAGTTGTTGTAGATTTTCTGGGCTGTATAGCTGTGGTCTTGGCAGTGTAGGACCTGATGTTTCACGAGCAGCTGTGGCTGGCATCCTTAGAGGTATAACACAGAAAGATGGAGTACTCTCTGTGTCAATGTGAGAAGAAAAATGGTAGGCAGTGAATGTATATCTACTCAGGAAGGTGGGGTAGGGCTGAGTCCTTATCTTGTAGGATTTCCCCAAGCTGTGACATGCTAATGGAGGAGCTTTCCTGAGGAGGTTCTTTTGCATATGGATTGGCTGCTGAAATTCTAATCTTATCTGTAGTGCTGTTGTAAAATGTAGATAACATAAAGATTATGTGTCTGCTTCTGTAGGAAGCTGTTAAGACCAATGTCAAGAGATTCTAAATCTTAACTCATTTCTTCCTCATTCTGTGCAATAAACTAATGGATTTGTTGATACAGCTCAGCACAAATGGTCTCCATTCCCCAAACTACCTGACTGCTCTGTCAGTGATGGGCTGATCTGGGAACAGGAATGGGAATGGTCCTTCATGCTAAAATGCCTCATGGAGCTCCCTAATCCCCTCCCCACAACAGACACCCTGTGAGGTAGGTGGGGCTGAGAGAGCTCTTTCAAGAACTGCTCTTTCAGTTAACTGTTAACTGCTCTTTCAAGAACAGCTCTGACAGAACTATGGCTTGCCCAAGGTCATCAAGCAGCTATAAGTGGAGGAGTGGGGAATCAAACCCACTCCCCACAACAGACACCCTGTGAGGTAGGTGGGGCTGAGAGAGCTCTTTCAAGAACTGCTCTTTCAGTTAACTGTTAACTGCTCTTTCAAGAACAGCTCTGACAGAACTATGGCTTGCCCAAGGTCATCAAGCAGCTATAAGTGGAGGAGTGGGGAATCAAACCCAGTTCTCCCAGATTAGAGTCTGTGCACTTAACCACGACACCAAACTGGCTCTCCAGGAACAATGTGGAGCCAGGGACCCCAATTGTCAATCTTAAAATGTCCCCAAAAGTACTGCTCAGGCCCTTGAAAGCCACATTTTTCGACAGTGAGGTAAAGCAACTTACATTACAGTCTGCCGAGGAGAGGCAACATTGGCTTGAATAGCTGCTCCAAACACCCTCATCCACAAGGCAAAATCCATGAGGCAAAGATGGACATATCAAGAATTCACAGAAGGTTATTGATTTAGATTTTTTAAATTATATTGCTACATT
>NW_015177257.1:5172-17482 GCF_001447785.1 Gekko japonicus
CAATGTGACATAGCCATCAGGGTTTCAGAGTATGGTAGAGGCTGCAGGTGGAGGGGAGATGGAAAGCTGAAGTCAGAGGGGGAAATAAAGGTAGGTTGATGATTGGCTGGGAAGGAGATAGGGTTGCCAACTCCAGGTTTGAAAATTCCTGGAGATTTGAGGGATGGAGCCTGGAGATGATGAGGTTTATTGAGGGGTGGAGCCTGGAGACAGTGGGGTTTGAGGAGGGGTTGCACCTCATTTCAGTGACATGTAAGTTAATGTTATTTATGCAGCAAACCAAGAGAAAGCTGTTATGTGAAATGGGAGTATAAGCAAATTTCGTTGTGTGCAGGTGTACATCTTTATTACTTGTAGAAGAGACACTACTCATTGCAAAACAGCAGTCTAAATATATTTTCATAATACTACATCATGGTTGTTCTCATCATTATTTGCATTCTTTCCGTGATCTCTCTGCTGTTTCTACAATCTCCAGGGGAGGGCTGGAGATCACTCAAAATTGCAACTGTTCTTCAGGTAGCAGAGATCAGTTCCTCTGAAGAAAATGGTGGACTCTGTGTCATTATACCCTGCTGAGGTCACCACAGCAAATTGATTCTGAGTGCCCAACACCAGGGAACTCTCCCAGAGCCTCTTTCTAGAGCGTGTTGTATTTATTTCCACAACAGGCCTTATTCCCAGTAATAATAATAATTCAAATACAAAATGGCACATAAACGTAAGTGTGTAGTGCTCCTATGGGGTCTGTACAGATGTGCTCAAAGTTAACTAGCTGGGCAGTGGGTAGACACCACCAACAGTCCCTGATCATACTAGATCAGGGCAAGGTGAAGCAGGGGAGGTCAACATAATAAGACACCCATCACCTCAGCTAAAGGTCTAACAGAACATCTCCATTTTACAGGCCCTTAGAAACTGAAGCAAATTCTGCAAGGCCCTGATCTCACTCAGGAGAGCAGTGCACCAGGCTGGTAGTCAAGGCTAAATGGATCAACATAATAAGACACCCATCACCTCAGCTAAAGGTCTAACAGAACATCTCCATTTTACAGGCCCTTAGGAACTGAAGCAAATTCTGCAGGCCCTGATCTCACTCAGGAGAGCAGTGCACCAGGCTGGTAGTCAAGGCTAAATGGATGTCCTTTGGGCTGGGGACAACTAGCAGCTGTTGATGCAATGAGCATAAAGTTCTTCAGGGGACATAGCAGGACAGGTGGTTCTGTAGATATGTAGGTCCCAGATCACACAGGGCTTTAAAGGTTAATACCATAACCTTGAAGTGGATTTGGTACTCCAATGGAAGCCAATGCAGCTGGTGGAGCACTCACTGTATATGTGTTCTGAGAGGTTTCCCAGTAAGGACATGCACCACAGCATTTTGAACCTGTTGGCATTTCTGAGTCAACCTCCCCACATAGTAGCCCAGCATAGTGTCAGTGACCATAGTCCAGCCAGGAGGTGACCATTGCATGGATCGCAGTGGCTAGGTGATAGAACCATGGACTCATAGACTTGGAAGGAACCTCCAGGTTCATCTAGTCCAACCACCCTGGCCAAGACAGGAAATTCACCAATAGTTCCCCCACATCCCCCCTGTTCAACACCCAGAAGAAGACAAAAAACCTCTAGAATCTCCAGCCAAACTGTCCTGGAGAAAAATTGCTTCCTGACCCCGAAGTGTTGATCAGCATTTCCCTGGGCATGTAAGAAAGGGCCACAAGAACTAAGCACTGATGCAACCCTTCCTGCCCTCCCTCTCATGATCTGCCCAAGTTCACAGAATCAGCATTGCTGTCAGATGGCCATCTAGCCTCTGTTTGAAAACTTCCAAAGAAGGAGAGCCCGCCACCTCCCAGGGAAGCCTGTTCCACTGAGGAACTGCTGTGTCAGGAGGTTTTTACTAATGTTTAGCCGAAAACTCTCCTGATTTAATTTCAACCCGTTGGTTCTGGTCCAACATTCTGGGGCAACAGAAAACGACTCCACACCATCCTCTATAGGACAGCCCTTCAACAGTCAGGAAGTTCTTCCTAATGTTTAGCTGAAAACTCTTCTGATTTAATTTCAACCTGTTGGTTCTGGTCTGATCTTCGGGGGCAACAGAAAACAACAAGGAGAGAGATAGGGACCAGTTGCCTGACCAGCCAAAGATGTTAAAAAGCTGTTCTGGCAATGGTCTTGACTTGGGCCTCCGTGGCAAGTGAGACATCCAAGATCATACCCAAGCTCCTTATCATTGGTGTTGGCATCAGTGGAGTCCTGCCAAGCGTTGGGAGCTGAATCCCTAAATCCACCCCTCCATGACTCAGGAACAGGACCTCCATCTTTGATGGATTTAATTTCACACAGCTCTGCTTCAGTCAGCCAGCCACAGCTTCTAATGGTCTGGCCAGAACCTCTGTGGTGGTGTCTGGTCAGGTTTATATCAACAAATGCAGCTGGGTGTCATCAGCATACTGCTGAAAACCCATCCCAAATTTCTGGACCAACTGAGCAACCGGGTGCATGTAGATGTTAAATATCATAGGAAAGATATCATAGGAAAGAAAGGGTAGCATAATGAAAATCTCTCCCCAATTGCCACCCTCAACCGCAACCATAGAGAAAGAAGGTGTGTAAGCCTGCATGCCTGCCATGGTGTTTTTATGAACTGAGTTACTGTACCTGATGAAGTGTGCCATCGCTGTACCTGATGAAGTGCGCCAGCGACGGATTGTGCCAGAAACTGACATGCTGTGAGCTCCCAATAGGATACCTACCAGAGACACTGTTTCCTCTTATGGTTGCTATTCCTGAGGTGTTCCCGTGCACAGCAGACGCCATTTCGTTCCAAGCACATGGTCACAGCAAACAGCAAACGCCATTTCAAACCAGCCGCATGGTCACGTTCCTCCAAGAACCCCCCCCTTGCACCAACGGACAACACGTCCTCACAAAGACTCTCTATTCAACCTGGCCTCGTGGTGATGAGTCACACATCTACATGCGAATACCCCTAGCCTAGGTGTCTTGATTGAGTTAGCCACTAGCTCTCAAATTGCCTGCCAAACCCCAAGCCCTCCCAAAGAAATACAGTAGCCAATCCCTGACCTTTTGGCTATGACCGAATGCAGTGTCACTACGGGAGGTCTCCAGACCCCAGCCCCTCCTCTGACCATCTCTGGTATAATTAGGAACGCACCTCTAGTTTGCTCTCTTGAGCATTCTACCTGAAACCGCCCAGCGCTCTCTAACAATGTCCTCTATTTAACCTGCTTTACCCTTCAATCCAGCTTTCTATCCCAAATCCTTCACATCCCTCTTTCACGTTTTAGCAGTGCACAGCTAGAACCTCTTAGCTGGTCTGAGTCCATTCGCTATTCTTTTCCATCTTCTCCCCATCCTTACCCCTTCGCTTGAAGTTTGGAGCCACGCAGAAGCAGCATCAACCAACGTTACCTGCAAATTGCAACTGTGCTGAATTATTCTCTCTGAATTTTTTAGTTCTTGTGTGTTGTGGTTGTTGTGTGCTTATTGTGTGAAGTGTGCTAGTAAACAATTATTATTAAGAAGTCTGCCTCAGGCTTTTATTGGGGACCTCAGAATCAGTGCCATCCTCCGTAAACCATAGACAGTGAATCCTGATAAACTGTTCCAATTGTTTCTCTTGGAGAGCAATTCGGCTAACAGGTGAGCCACCACAAAGCAGCCCCTTGGATCCCCATCTTGGCAAGGCCAAGGGCCATTAAATGGTAGTCAACCATGTCAAACATTGCTGTTAGATCAATTACTGACAGCCGAGCTGACCCACTTCAGTCCAGGTGCCTTCGGAGGTCATCTGTGTGGTCAACCAGTGGTGTCTCCATCCAATAGCCAAGGTGGAAGGCAGACTGAAATGGGTCCAGGATAGGGGAGTAATCCCGGAAAATCTGGAGCTGTTCTGCAACCACTCTCTCAACTACCTTACCCAGGAGTGGGATAGTTCAACACTGGGCGGTAGTGGGCCCCCATGCAGCATGATCAATGAAATAGTGTTTGGCAATTGGTATTGTCAGCTAGTTGTCATGATTGTTGGTATAAGCACATGACAGAATCATTAAGACAGAAGACATTCCACCATCGCAATTAGCTCAGCTACTTTCAGTTTCCAATGACAGCTTATCTTTCACTTCCTTTTTTTGGTGCACCAAGCCTGTATTAGGGAACTTGTTTTAAAAATTCGGAAGCTTGAAGCCTGGGCCCACATTCCACACATGTCCCTCTGTGGTTGCAAGTGGAGGACATATTCTGCTATGGAGCTTGCACCATTAGCACTGCTTACACAAGATTAATGTTTTTCAGTGAGCTCTTGTGCACAAGTGAATTTGATAACCACAATGGAAGCACACTCCACAATGGAGACTGTGCCCAGTGTAGGAAAGGGAAGGGCACAGATAATGCAGGCGTTAGATCCAAGCCTGAGATGCTGCCAAATGTCACAGCCCCATCAATTCAACATAAAAATCCTCAAGTCCATCCATGGCACTCTCGTGTGACTCAAACCTGCAAGACTTTATCTCTGAAAACTTACAACTAATTCTAACCCTTTACATTTATTATATATTGTATGTTGTACTGTATTACATTATTGTATATTGTTGTTGTTCAGTCGCACAGTCGAGTCCGACTCTTTGCGACCCCATGGACCAGCTCCCTCCAGGCCCTCCGGTCTTCCGCCATCCTCTGAAGTTTGCTCAGCTTCATCTCATCCTTTGCCGTCCCCGTCTTCTTTGACCTTCAATCTTTCCCAGCATCAGGGTCTTCTCCAGTGAGTGCTCCCTTCTCATTGGGTGGCCAATGTATTTGAGCTTCAGTTTCATTATCTGGCCTTCCAGGGAACAGTCATGACAAATAAAAGGAATATAATGTATAGATGTCACAAAGGAAAGAAAGAAACGAGGAACATCAGCAATGGAAATGCGTGTGAAACAAAAATATGCCAACTATCTAGCCTTTAAACAAAATGAAAAAAATGGGCCTAGCTGTTATCGCTGTGGATAATAGCAGAGAAGAAGAGGATTTCAACTAGAATGGAATCCTGGGATCGTGGAAAAAATTTCTTTCTGTGAGACTGAGAATTTGCCAGCTGTATTGATGTGGGGGAGTTTTATATTCTTTCATTTCGTCTTCTTATAATTTCAAACTTTTTGTTCAGTTCAGGCCTCAAAACATTAATATAGCATTTAGGGCAAAAAATACAACCCAGCAACCCAGCACTGGAAGCTAAGATAGAGAAGACCTTCACAATCACCATGTATTTTCCTTTTGTACTCAAATAGGTTGGAACAAAGGTCAGCCAAACACTACAAAAGACCAGCATGCTGAAGGTGATGAACTTGGCTTCATTAAAACTATTAGGTAACTTCCTGCCTAAGAAAGCGACAGTGAAGCTCACAGTGGCCAGGAAGCCCAGGTAGCCCAAGACACAGTAAAACATGGCGACCGACCCTTCATTGCACTTCAGAATCATTTCTTCAGTCATTGAGTGCATGTCAAAATCTGGGAATGGAGGAGAAATTATTAACCAAACTGTACAAATACTGGCTTGAATAAAAGAGACTCCCCTTTCCCTAGGCAGAGGCTGTGTGGGAGGGAGATGTAAACCTGAAGACAGACAGACAGATAAAGGTAGGCTGATGATTTCCTGGAAAGGACATAGAATTGCCAACTCCAGCTTGGAAACTTCCAGGATATTTAAGGGATGAAGCCTGCTGAGGGTGGGGTCTGAGGAGGAGGAAGAGGAAGAGGGGGACCACAGACAGATACAATGCCATAGACCCCACCCTCCAAACAAGCTGTTGCCAATCTCCAGGTGACAGCAGGAGAGCTCTTAAAGCTTTGGTGCTAATTCAAAGTGGTGGGGATGTGTTGCATTCTGGCAGGGGATGCTGTGAGTGTAGAAAATGAATTATTGACAGAGTAGTGTTTTGGAAAATCTTTAGGAACTGTTTGGTCCATTTACCATGGGACACCCATCCAGAGCCTCTGGCATTTTCTCACTCTGCTGGCATCAAAACCAATTTAAGGCAAAATATAGCTATAGAGACTTTTCCATCTACCTTTGCATCAGTCTGTCTTTGTTGGCAACCCTAGGCCTGCCAGCACTCTCAGGGTGACTTAATGCCTCCTGACAGGCATGACTTCACTAGCCCTGGCTGCTTTCTCCTGTTTAGCAGGAGCCTCCCTATGGAAGCTGCCTGGTTTATTTTGGACCAGCCCCAGACCTTCTGCTTAACCTACCTTGCATGGTTGCTGTACAGATCACAAAGTGGAAGAGGAGAATGAAGTAAACTGCTTTGCTCCCCACTAACGAGAAAGACAGAACTTTGCCTAGGAAGAGGATGCTAAGAGGGGAGGAGATAAATTTGCCAACTTTAGGTATGGAAATTCCTCGATTTTTGAGTGGTGGAGCCTGGAGAGGATGGGGTTTGAGAAGGGGGTGGAACCTCAGACAGGTACAGTGCCATAGACTCCACCCTCTAAACCAGCCATTTCTTGTTGGGGAACCATTTTTGCCAATCTCCAGGGAAGGGCTGGAGATCACTCAGAATTACAACTGCTCTTCAGACGGTAGAGATCAGTCCCCTTGGAGAAAAAAGTAAACTTTGTGTCTTTATACCCTGCTGAGGTCACTACAGAAAATTGATGCTGAATGCCCAAGGCCAGGGCACCTGCCCAGAGCCTCTTTCTAGAGACCGTTGTATTTATTTCCACAACGAGTCTTATACCTAGTGTGTGTGTGTGTGTATGTGAGTGTGTGTGTGTGTATATATATGTGTGTGTAAACTGCAGAGACATTTTTTTATCAGTGTGGCTCTATTCTGCCCCAGATTAGTGTGAATCGGTGGTCTCCATCTTGAAATGAAAAGCATGTGTGTTTCAAGTTTCTTTGGGAATGATGTGCTGCCTAAGAAGTGCTGGTTGAACAAAGTATTCTTTGAGTGATGAAGGTCAGCTGTGGATTTTTTTTACTTAAGTGTTAAATGGATTACCTTCAGGGAGATGCTTCCCAATAGCACCTCCAAAACTGTATCTTGTCCCAGACATTATTTGCTGTGTATGAAAGTTATGACAATAGTGATTTCCCTTTCTCGTAAATGTGTCCCTTGCAAATCCCTTGGGGCATGGAGCTGTTTCCTTCATATCTTCAAATTACCATGCACATTGATAGCATTACATTTTTTAAAAAAATATGATAATCCATAAAATAAATACATCTGTAGATATTATTAAGACACAGCAGGGAGGAATAACATGTTTTCTTTCTTCAACATCACAGAGAACATACATCTCTGTGCAGCTGACTATCACATCTATAATTATCACAGTAACCATGATGACTTGTCATTCTGCTGCCTCCCTAGGGAGAACAACTAGCCACTAGCCAAACTGTTACCCAGGACTGAAATAGGCTATTAATATTTCCCAAGTCACCCAGAGCAGGGGCTTAGAAAAGAAAGGACTGCATCAATCTAATTCCTGACACTTTAAACTTCTCTATCCAACTTACAAGAGAGTCAAGTGAATGATCCTTCAAGTCAGGCTGCCTGGGAACACTTGAGAAGCAATGTCTGCTGAGCTGAATTCATTTCCAGTAGAGACATTTTCACTTAAGACTGTGATATTTCTGGTGTTGCCACTGATGCTATTGCCTTTGACTGTGTGCAAGGATCCCATTGTTAAATGCCCAATCAGAGACCCCCTTCCTATTCGCCACAAGTACTACCAAGCCGGAGACCTAATCATTGCTGGTATTATTTCTCAGATCTACATGTTTACCAATCCAATCACTTTCACAAAACATCTCTCCGAGGAACTGTTTGATGAGGAACTGTAAGAAATGGTGTACTATGCAGTAGAGAAGACAATGGTTACTGTGTTTTCTCTCTCTCTCTCTCTCTCTCTCTCTCTCTCTCTCTCTCTCTCTCTCTCTCTCTCTCTCTGTCAAATACTTAACTTTATTTGAAACTACATCAGAATGCCATTGCTGGTCAAATATAGCTTTCAGCTCTCGCCAGTTGAATCCTCAATCAATAATCTGCAGACTATGCTGAACAATGATACTCTCCTCTCACAGGCATTGGGAAGCAAACTTTTTCTTGCCCACCATTAGACTTGTAATCATAAATCACCCACAACAATGTATTTCCTAACATGGACCCAGACTCTGGAACCTCCATAATCAACAAAACAAGAGGCCAGCTCTGTTCCCATATCCAGTCTCACCATCACTGGACTAACAACACCAGCTATACTATCTCAATGTCATTCACATGTTCATCTTCCAACACTGTATATGCCATCAAATGCCAGCAGTGCCCTTCAGTTCTCTACATTGGACAAACAGGTCCTATGCAAAATACTAAATTAAGATAAATTTAACGTTAAAAGTCAAAAAACCCTAAAAAAAATGGGAGGACATCATGGCTTGCTGCAATTCAGGTTATTAAGATTTGGTCAGTCCCTATGCAAAAGAATAAATCAAAGTAAGCCTAACATTAAAAATCACAACACTCAAAAAACAATGGTGGAGCATCTTCATTTTCCATAGCTGAACTAAGATCAGGAGTCCTTAAACAAAGAAACTCAAAGGGGAGATTTCAGTGAAAGACTGCTGAACTTGAGTTCATTCATAAGTTAAATGGACCCCTCTCACTGGGCTGAATACAGAAACAGGATTCTTGTCTCGTTACAGATGCTAATTTTCTGCTCCCAAAAATTTCTCCTCTTGTCTAATCAAGCTGTCTACAAAATGTATTGTACATTTTCATCCTGAGTTCCTGCTTTACAACAGCACTGAAGGAGGGAGTGGGATATAAATACTCAGAAATTTCCATTCTTCCACATATCCGATGAAGGGAGCTTTGACTCTTGAAAGTTTATACCTCAAAAAACGTATTGGTGTCCAAGGTGCTACTGGACTGGAATCTAAGTTTTCAACTGCAGACTAGCACTGCTAAACTCTGAAACATTCTTGATGATTTGTTGTAACTCAGGTTACCAAGATTTGGTTCACAAAAAATCACTCCAATTTTGTTTTGTCACATTAAATGCCAGCTTGATAGCTCCAGTTAGTTAACCCACAGGATACAGCAAGGATACAGCACAGGATACTGCTAGAGTGTCTGATTTTCTACATCATTCAGAAGCATACACTTCTAAAATGAGTTTTAAAACATCAAACTACGTTCTTAGATCCTATTCTGATGTACCCTAATGAACCATAGTTTTGCATTCTATCATCCATCCATCCATCTATCCATCCATCCATCTATCATCTATCTATCTGTCTGTCTGTCTATCTGTCTGTCTGATTGTCTGTCTGTCATCTATCTATCATCTATCTAGCTATGAAAATTTGTCTTCATGGCTTCATGTCTTTCAGGACTTCAACCATATAATCGTGGAGACCAAGCCCTATGAGGAAAGCCTGAGGGACTTGGGAATGTTCAGTCTGGAGAAGAGGAGGTTGAGGGGGGACATGATTGCTCTCTTGAATTATTTGAAGGGCTGTCACTTAGAGGAGGGCAGGGAGCTGTGCCTGTGGGCAGCAGAGGTTAGGACTTGCAATAATAGGTTTAAATTAAGAGCAGGAAGGTACCGGCTGGATATTAGGGAAAACTGTTTTTCAGTGTGAGTTGTGCAACAGTGGAATCAGCTGCCCAGGGAGGTGGTGAGCTCCCTCTCACAGTCTTTAAGCAATGGCTGGACAAACACTTGTCAAGGATGCTTTAGGCTGATCTTCCATTGAGCAGGGGGTGGGACTAGATGATCTGTATGGCCCTTTCCAATCCTTTGATTCTGTCATTCTATGATTGCACTGTGATGTGAATAGGAAACTTATATCATAAAGATAAAGGATGTTAAATGATGGCACAGATGGACTGTGTTGAACAGTTAAAGTCTCTTTACAGGTTCCTGACTCAGAACTACCAGCACATCCTGGCCTTGGCCTTTGCTATAAAGGAAATCAATGAAAACCCCCAGATCTTACCCAATATCACTCTAGGTTTTGACATCCACAACAGCCATTTCAGTGCAAGTTGGACCTATCTTGCCTCAATGGAACTACTCTCCACAAGGAAGAGATTTATCCCCAACTATAAGTGTGATGCCCAGAACCATCCAGTAGCCGTCATCACAGGACCCAACTCTGAGATTTGTCTTCCTATGGCAAACATTCTGTGCATCTACAAGATCCCACAGGTAAAACAGGACCATAACAGAAGGTGCCATAATTCTAAAACTAGCACACCTATAGTGCTGCTTAAGCACTGCATAAAACAGACAAATCATAACATTCCTTTGCATTTGTGAAAAGAAACAATTCATGGTGATCCCCTTTTGATGTGTTAAGCCAGTGAGTGGTATGACATTGTTGAGCTTGTATGCCTCCTTCTTTGTCACTATTGTGACTTTAATTGCAGTAGGTGAGTCATATATTCAGCAATATGGAGTACAAAACACACACACATACAAGTTTGGGTCAGGAAGCCTCTCTTCACCCCTACTCTTTTTTTGTTAATTTCTCTAGATCCTGTATGGGTCTTCTCCAGTAATAGATAACAGAATCCATTCTTTATTCTTGAACCGTCTGTTTCCAAAAGAGGCCCATCAAAATATGGGTATTCTCCAGTTACTGCTGTATTTCAGGTGGATGTGGATTGGGGTGATTCCCCTGGATGATGAGAATGGAGATAGATTTGTACAGCACATGATTCCCATGTTTGCCCAAAATGGTGTTTGCATTGACTTCATAGAAAGATTCCCATCACTGACATTCTCCAGTGGAATTGCTAACATGATGGCAGAGGGGGTTGACGTGTACAAAATTGTCATGGGAAGCACGGCCAAGGTTCTGGTCCTGCATGGTGAAATTCAGACCATGATAGTTTTGAGAGTGTTCCTCCAACTTCCAGATCTTGAAGATATACCAGTTAAGGTGAAAGGTAAAATGTGGATTTTGACAGCTCAGATGGACTTCACCTCACTTCCCTTTCAAAGAAACTGGGACATTGGTTTTGTCCATGGTGCCCTATCCTTAGCAATTCATTCAGTGGAGCTCTCTGGATTCCAGAAGTTTCTCCAGGAGAAAAATCTGACTGCTGAAAAAAACGATGGCTTCCTCAGGGACTTCTGGCAACAGGCATTTCTGTGTTCATTCTCCAATTCCACAGAAGACAAGGAGGGTGGAGAAGTCTGCACTGGAGAGGAGAAGCTGGAGGCTCTTCCTGGATCTGTTTTTGAAACAATCACAACTGCCCACAGCTACAGCATCTATAATGGGATCTATGCTGTTTTGCATGCATTACAAGACATGCAGTTCTCCAGAGACAAACATAGAGCAATAGCAGACAGTAGAAGACTGCATCTTGGAGATCAACAGCTATGGCAGGTAACATTCTAAGCACACTAACGTCTTCATTGTCTGTGATCTAACCATTGTCTTTTATTGAATCTTGTCTAGTTCTCAATACAGCCCAACTGCTACATGGCATTCCCCCCATGTAGATTCCTTGAATCATAGCACAGCCCTTTAGCATGGTAGAATGTAGATCAATCCTTTCCTTTTCACCTAGTTGAATCTCATCCACAAAATTATTCTTTAAAATATTTGTTCTCTAATTTTCTTTGTGAATTCATGGCGGCTGAAAAAAGCAAAGGAAAAGGCTTACAACAGAACCAGCACCAATAATACCTACCTGTATAAAGCATCCTAAGACAGTCCTACCAAAAACCCTCATAAAACTCTTGCCCAGATTCCCAGCTCTTATTTGAGGGGACCTTGGCAGACAGAGTGACCAGGCCCCCCTGTACCCCTCTCTGACCACCATCAGGACACCTGCTCATACGTCCCATATTTTCTCCTGCCTGGGCATGCTTACCGTTGCCTACTCATGACCCAATCCCATACCCAAGTTCACAGTCACCTGCATGCCTTTTCCTCAACAGCACTGGGCAGTATGTGCATCTAGGAGTGCCACTGCTGGGAACATAAGAAACAGTGCTTTCACCACCTGCACCCACCCCATTCCCTGATGGTGCTTTGGATCCAGGGCATACAGAAGCATAGGATGTGGAGTGCTTGCAACAAGTGGGTGAAGTAAGGATGCAGAAGTGGGTGATGGAGGCATACAGGCAGGGGGTGCTGATGACAGAGGGCACTGCCAGACCCCACGGGCCCCAGCAGTTGCCTCATCATTAGGTATGCCGACATCAACCTTGAGAGGTGAAGCTGTTTGGCAAGACAGGTCTTACTATCCATCCTTCTGACCTGGTATTTCTTTCC
>NW_015177258.1:0-1912 GCF_001447785.1 Gekko japonicus
TTAACCACTACACCAAAGCTGAGTTAGTGTCAGCTAGCTCACTGCTTTTTTAGCCTCCGGCTCACCCATTGTTGTCTTCGCTCAGGAAGGAGGGCTCCAGAGCAAACTAATTTATGCAGCAGCCGAATTGTTCGCTCACAGCTTTAACGCCAGGAGCTCACAAAGTAGATTTTTTGCTCACAGGACGCCATAGCTTAGAGGAAGCATTGGTTGCCAACCTCCAGCTGGCACCTGGAGACATCCTCCTATTACAATTGCTCTCCGGACGACCAAGATCAGTCCCCCTGGAGAAAACGGCTGCTTTGGAAGGCGGACTTCGTGGCATGGTATCCTGCTGAGGTCCCTCCCCTCCCCAAACCCCGCCCTCCTCAGGCTCCACCCCCAAAATCTCCAGGGATTTCCTGACCCGGAGCTGGCAACTCTACCCCGGGCACAAGGTGTCCGTCGCTTCTGTGCAATTTTTCATGGAAACAAGATGAAAAAGTAAATTTGTCATCCTCGTCATTGTTGACAGCAGACGAAATGGCACCTGGTGAGACCTCTGCGGGCAGAACAGGGGGCGGAATAACTTCCCGGGGGGAGGGTGTGGAGATGTATAGGTCCCTCTGGTTCTCTCTCCAAATTGCTTAGAGCAGGGCTTTCCATTCATCAGCTCTAATGCCTGCGAGGTCGGTCAGGCGAAGAGGAAACGACTGCTTCAAGGTCACCCAACGAGCAGAGGTTCGAACCTGGGTCTCCCAAGGGGTAAACTGACACACTAGCCCTGGCTGTTTTGTGCCAAATAAACAAGGCAAGATAAGGGAATTATGCAAAACAAGACACATCATGCTAATTACAGCCATTCCGTTTGCACATTTCAGGCAGGAGTGGGCTGATTTCCCACCGCACGAGTTTTTCAGTCTTATTCCGAGGCAAGTGAGGAGGAAGAGGAGGAGGAGGAGGAGACTGGATTTATACCCCGCTATTCACTTGGAGTCTCAAAGCAGTTTACAAACTCCTTTCCCTTCCCCTCCCCACAACAGACACCCTGTGCGGTAGGTGGGGCTGAGAGAGCTCTTTCAAGAACTGCCCTTTCAAGGATAGCTCTTGTCAGAACTATGGGTTGCCCAAGGTCATCCAGCCCGGTGCAAGTGGAGGAGTGGGGAATCAAACCTGAAAATGTTTTTAACCAGGGCTTTTTTTGTAGAAAAAGCCCAGCAGGAACTCATTAGCATATAATAGGCCACACCCAACAGGAAAAAAACCCATTTGCATATTAGGCCACACCCCTGACAGCACAGCTCATTAGCATATTAGGCCACACAGCCCTCGTTACCAGAAGTGTGCTCATCCAGCCACACCCACCTTTTGCTTGTTATTCTGTTTACCTTGTCTGTTGTCAAAACCCAGGGCCTTTTTTTGGAGCAGGAACGTCTTTGCATGTTAGGCCACACACCCCTAATGTAGCCAATCCTAATGAGTTTCTGCCAGGGTGTGGTCTATTATGCTAATGAATTTCTGCTGGGCGTGGCCAACTCGGGAGCCAGCCGGAACTCCATTCCTGTGCGTTCCTGCCCAAAAATAGCCCTGTTTTTAACTATTATTGTAAGTTGCCTTGAACCATAAAGTCTTTAATGAATTAATGGATGGATGGATGAGTATTTCCATTTCCCCTTCCCTGAAGCATTGCTGGAATGACCCAGGGAACTGTGGTGAGTCGCCATTTTCCAGAGCCTCACTGAATTCAGACACGCCTTGAGGTAAATGGAGGCTCACCTTTAGGGTTCCCAACCCCCCCCGGGGGGCGGAATTCCCCCCGGTTTCGAGCCCCGATTCCCGCTCCTGCGGAATCGGGGCCCGGGGGAAACCCCACCCCCACGTGTGCGTCACCCGGAAGTGACGTCACACGCTGGGGGCGGGGCCACGCCATTTG
>NW_015177258.1:2043-4932 GCF_001447785.1 Gekko japonicus
CAGCATTTTGCTAGCAGCAGACCTTCACAAAGATCTGTGTGGACAGTTGTAGCACATCTGAAGGTACTAAAAAAATGAAAGAGGTTTTATTGTGCCACGCACTGGGCTGTGTCTATGGCTGATTTCGCACTAGAGCTGCCTCGCTGTTGCACCACCATTTGCCCCGGTTCTATTGGTCAATTTCACACCCGAAGCTGCGCGGCTGATTTTGACCAGCGGCTTTGCCCGATTTCCCCCGCAGTTTCGTGATCCTGTTTTTTTGAGGATCAATGAAACTGCGGAGGAAATCAGGCGAAGCCGCAGGTCAAAATCAGCCGCGCGGCTTCGGGTATGAAACTGACCAATAGAACCGGGGCAAACGGCGGCGCAACAGCGAGGCAGCTCTAGTGCGAAATCAGCCTGTAAGTCGCTCTGAGACTCCGAGTGAAGGGCGGGGTATAAATCCAATATCCTCCCCCGCCCTCCTCCTCTTCCAAGTTACAGAGATTCCAGAGCTGAGATTGGTATCCAGACAACACCCCACAACTAACACTGCCTGTCACCATTTGCTGTCCACACCTGGTAAGACAACCGCATTTTGCAAAAAGCCACGTGTCCCTAGCTGCATTTGTGCAGGATGTGATTAACGGTCGACATTTTTTACCACTCTCTTACCGATTCATGGTCCGGACGATCCAGGGCGTGTTGCCCAGAGACGGCACTGACTCATCCATCAGCGGATGCGTCTTGACAAAATTGAGGATCTCGTCGGGAAAGAAGCTGGAGGAATTGTAACGCATCCCAGGGGCGGCACAGCCTCCGGGCCTAGGAAGCAAACAGGCGTCAAGGTGAAGTAGCAGCGTTGTGGATCAGACCCCCAGATCTAGCAAGGCAAAAATCTCCCTTTCCAACAGTGGTCGGCTCTCCCCATGCTGTTTGACCCTATTTTTTGGTGTTCAGAGGTAGACGCAGGCCTGTAGCGACAGTGGGGCTTTGGGGGGCTCTGCCCTCTTTCTTAAAGGCACAGCCCCACAAGAATTTCTCCTGTAAATGCTTTTATCAACCATTTAAAACATTTTTTAAAGGCATGCACTCCTTTAAGCAGAGTGGGGTGCTGTAGTTGGTTAATTCGTGCACTGTGCCAAGGGGGTTGGAGTAGGTGACCTCTGGGACCCCTTTTCACTCTGTGTCACAAAACTGGTCTCCTTCAAGGGAGTTTTTCTGCCTAAGTGTTAACTTTCTTGACTATAGAAGTCATCACCTCCCCCTGCCGGCTTGTTCTCAGAATTGTTGCTTAGGCTGTTCGAAATTATTAACTTGCAGCAGCTGAGAACTGTCACCTAAAGTCGTCGACAGCTTGCAATTTAGAGATCCATCCAGGTAACAGCTTCCTATCGGCTAAATGGCTTTTCTTTCTGCACTGAGAACTTCAGCCCCACCGGGGGAAAAAATTGCCCCGCAAGCCAAAAAATCCTGGCTACAGGCCTGGGTAGACTGCCTTTGAACACGGAGGTTCCCTTTTGTTATCACACCTGACAGCTCTTGATGGACTGGTCTGCCATTAAATGTATTTGCTTTTTAAGAATGTAAGCAGAGCCCTGCTTGAACAGCCCAATGGCCCATTTAGGCTGGCCTCCTGTTCCTCACAGCAACTATGTAAACAAGAAAAAAATGCACGTGCCCAAATTCAACCACAACCCCCCTCCCAATGATTTATAGGTTGTATAGTTGTAATATATACAATACTCAGAACAATTAAATAGACAGGTTCAAGGACTTTTTCGGATTTAATTATTACAAAGATGTTTATGAAAAAACTTTACCTCGGAATTTCTACCTGTCTATTTAATTGTGTCATAGGAAAATTTGTTATTTATTTATTTAATTTCATTTATATCCCGCCCGCCCTGTCCGCGGGCTCAGGGCGGCTTACAACACCACAGTTAAAACAATTAAGGCACACAGTGCAATAAAACACAGTTAAAACAGTTAAAACACAGTAAGCAACTCCCAAGGATCCATCGCGACTACCATACTCGCTCCCTATTGCTCACCACATAGGGGTCAACGAGGGGGATGCTGTGGGCCATGATGTTCAGACGGCCAGAACGGCCCAACCCAGCGCTACTGCTTTGCAGTCCCCCGTTGGTGGTGGCGGCGGTTCCTATTTGAAAGCCTGGCGGAAGAGCTCCGACTTACAGGCCCTGCGGCCCTGTTCTGAGTATTGTATATATTAGGTAAAGGTTTCCCCTTGCTTGAAAGCCAGTTGAATCTGACTCTAGGGTTGCGGTGCTCATCTCGGTTTCCAAGCTGAAGAGCCAGCGCTGTCCAAAGACATTTCCATGGTCATGTGGCCGGCATGACTAGATGCCGAGGCGCACGCACGGAACGCTGTGACCTTCCCACCGAAGCGGTACCTATTTATCTACTTGCAATTTCTTGCTGGGTTGGCAGGAGCTGGGGCCAGAGACGGGAGCTCACTTCGTCATGCGGCACTCAGGTCTCGAACTGCTGAAGTACCGACCTTCCGGTCTGCACGTGCATTTTTTTTTCTTGTTTACATATACTGCTGTGCCACTGCTTTCTATCTTGTATTCCTTCCAGCAACTAGATAGATGCCTCACTCACAAACAGCAGAGGAGGAAGGTGACACCCCCCCCCTTCCATTCTGTGTCCTCGACTTCTACTTCCCGGACATTTTGGAAGAGATGTGGTTCAGTGGTAGAGCATTTGCTTTGCATGCCACAGATCCCTGGCTCGATCTCTCCACTAAAAGGGTCGGGGTGGTAGAAAGTACCATCAAGTCGCAGCTGACTTATGGCAACCCCCAGGGGTCATTTCGTAGAAAAAGAGGTGCAGGAGCTCATTAGCATAACTTATTTGCGTATGCCACACCCCCTGACATCACTG
>NW_015177258.1:4963-13424 GCF_001447785.1 Gekko japonicus
GGAGCAGGGGGCGGGGCTTGTTGCACGTGCCCACCCCCTGGGCTCCTTATTGCCGGAGCTCCGCTCCTGTGCACTCCTGCAACAGGTACAAGCTCTCCCTCCTTTGCGAGGAATGATCTGTACATTCTCCCCCCCCTGCAATAACTGGCAATCCAAAAGAGTCCAGTGGAGCCTGAGCGGTGGGTGTTGCCTTCTGACACACTTCCGGTAATGTCAGGGGGAGTGGCATATGCAAATGAGTTATGCTAAAGAGCTTCTGCACCTCTTTTTCTACGAAATGACCCCTGTTCAGGATTAATTACATAGGGTGCAGGGTGCAAAGATAATGGGAATATTTTCCTGGATTAAATTCCACAGCAACAAATGTACCTAGTGATCAGAATGTTCAAAGTAGCACTAGACCCCTATAGTGTCTGTTTTGCGCTGGATATTATGTGAGGAGGTAGACATTGCTATCACTGCTCCTGATGGACTTCCCTTTCCATTTACGATACAGCCTTCAGCCTAACCCCACATGGGAATCTCACCCCCGTTACAAAATGTTTTAAATTCTAAGCTGGGTTGCTAAAAGGTAGGATGCCAGTGACCTAGTGATAGATGGGTCCTTATCTTGTAAAAGAAAAGAAAGGTGCTGATTAATATTTGTGAGCTCATTCTTCTCAAGTATCGGGGTAATCCATCTCTGTCTCTCCTCACTGAATACGGCACGTTCGATAACTAGATGAGCCGAGGTGCCTATCTCTTCCCCGTATCGCAGAAACACCGGCATTCTGAAAAGGGAACTCCCAAAAAGCGACCTTTCATTTCTGGGGTTAATTCAGCATTCAATTCTAGAAGCCAAATCCCCCCTCCCCCCCATATTGGGGGAAATGGACTTCCCCGCTTCCATGAATCTGTCTAACCCCTTTAAAAAAAAACACAAATATTCTTTTATACTTATGTTTATTAGCTCCTATGACCAAGGGTCTTAAGCTCAATTATCAAGCATGGATATACACCGTTAGAAATATCCTTCTGAATCATACCGAGGGTCCCTCTTGACCAGCAACCTGTTTCTGAGAGTGGTCAGGAAACCCCCCCATGCAGGCTGGGATGAAAACAACTTCCCTCCCCGTGTCGCCCATATTCTGAGGTATGCTGCCTCTGAACATGAAGGTTTTTCTTTACCCATCATGGCAAACTGCTGATTTAAAAGAATTTTTCCCCTCACCGTGGCTTTGGTACCAATTCCTCTGGAACCGGGGTCCAAATGGATTCAGGGGATTTTTGCTCCCGGAAGCGCCCCTCAAAGACCGAGGATATTTGGGCCATATCGAAGGCACAGACAGCGGAGCCAGGGATGCTGCGAAAGACAAGGAAAAGATGTTGGACTTGAGGGAGGGGAAACACGTCCCAGAAACCCTCTACTATATCAACTGAACAGATCCGTGGTAAGTTTTGAAACCAGTGCCGAATGCAGACTGAGACCCTGAGCTAAAATCCAGATGTTCACAGCTCTAACAATGCCTCCGGCTCACATTTATTACAAACCAGAGCCTCTCAGCCTTTCATAATACAGGGATAATTAGATGGGCTTACCTTATAGGGTTATTGTAAAGATTAGGTGCACAAAACGCTTTCAACTTCCGGAAGCACTTTAAATGGAAAGCTTTATGATATTTGATGAGCCTACAGGCCACAGACAACCTTCCAGCTTTCACAACTCCTCCGGGGGAAGGAGACTCCCCCACCCCGAGAGAACTACAGTTCCCAGGAGCCCCTGGGGCGATGGATTGACGGCTAAACGACTTTAAATGTAGACACATGAAGAGCAGATTACCCTCACTCCAGGGAATGTTCTGTCTACACTTGGCAGCGATAAACAGATAAACACATCCATTACATTCCTCTTACACATAGCTGCATTAAATCGCACCGCAAAATCTAGCTCAAGCTTCAAAGCGTTAATCTCGCATCACAGCCAGCCCTGGCTCAGAGCTGGTCCAGGACATTCTGCAATGGCTTAGTAGTAAATGCAGATGATTCTTCTGAGAGCCTCCTTTCCCTGATTTTGGAATTCCTAAAGGGCCAATCCTGCTTACGCAGTGGAACGGAACCATCAGGATCGGTCTTCCGCTGTTCTTTTTTATTTCCAAAAAATGTGCCGCACATCTACGGTTTGGTACGGCCCTCTATTTATTTATTTTAATTACTTAATTTGTTTAGACCCAGAGGGGCGTAACATCATTCTCCTCTTCTCCATTTTATCCTCACAACCACCCTGTGGGGTATGCTAGGCTGAGAGCATGTGACTGGCCCAAGGTCACCCAGCAAGTTTCCACAGCACAAGCAGATTTGAATCTGGGTAGGGCTGAGCATGAACCGCAGGACGAGCCAAAATTGGTGTCGAATTCTGGCCAGATTGGGGCTTGGGAGGGAACCTTTGACACGCGCATGGTCTCTGACGAAATCTCTGAGGCTGTTTGGAAAACGAAACCCACTCAGAAACTGTGGTGCAAAAATGCTAGACAACAGTGGGGGTGGTGTCTCTAGGACCCCGGGGGTGGGGGGAGGTACCCCACCATGTCCCAAACTTCCCGAACTGGTTTGGTTCATCAGAGCAGCTGGGTCCAGGTTTTCCCAGTTTGTGCCCCATCCTGTCAGCTAGCTGCCATTGTATCTGATGTTACCTGCTTCATATGCCTTGTGCTCTTCCCCCCCCTTTGGGTTTAGACTGCTTCATTACGCTTCTCTGTGTTTTGCGGAACTGGCCAAGGTCGTGCAGCTGGTGGGGGGGAGTCGGAGCTTCGCTAAGTTTGTTATGGTTATCTACCCTGTGAATTGAAACTGGGTTGATGGTACTGGACTGTTACATTCCCATGGAATAGGCGCGCGTTTACGAGTTCTATTCCCGCCAGCGGGAACTGGCCTCATTGGCCCAACAGGGTTCAAATCCCTCTTATATGCTATGCTTGTGTATTGGTAGTTATTCCTAACAACGTTCTTGTTCCTGTCTGAACCATCGCTTTGAAATAAACCTTGCTTTGATTCAAACGTGGAGTTATTTCGAATGCCTGGGGATCCAACACATCCCTAAACCTGGGTCTCCCAGATATTAGTCCAGGGGTGTCGAACTCATTTGTTACGAGGGCCGGATCTGACATAAATGAGACCTTGTTGGGCCAGGCCGTGTGTGCCATAAAACGTAATGTCAGGTAAAGGACACAAACACAAATGGTTTTATTTTTAACTTAAAATAAAACATTCTTAAAACATTAGCACTCTTGCAATACTTTGTTTATTTAACAGTGTCTGATAACGGACACCTCTTGCTCTGAATTAAGGCATCAAAATGTCTGTGCGGTTGCAGTCTTGAGTATGGTGGTTTAGGTGTGTATCTGTAAGCTGGAAACCTACGATGACGCAGCAGCAGCAGAACTGGAAGAAGCAGAAGACAGCCAGTTCCACTGCAGGCCTGATAGAAGCCCTCCGGGAGCCTGATCCGGCCCCCAGGCCACATGTTTGACACCCCTGTATTAGTCCAACATTCGTAACCACTAGGCTGAAACCCTGTGGTAAACTGTGCATGCGCCACTCCTGGAATCGACGCATGCTCCAATCCCAGTATTTTTTAAAATTGCAACTAAGGAGCACAAAGCCACTTCTCAGCTTGGGATGGGGCCAAGGTCCTGCTCTCGAACACAGAACACAAGCCAGTTTTGCTATATCCCGACAGCCCGATAGAAAGGAATGGGTTTTCTTTCAATTTACAAACAACTTATGACATGCTCGCCTGGAAAGAGCCTTTACTCACCCTAGGCGAGTCTATTAAAAAGCTGTCCACAAGGCTGATTGCGTTATGATTTGAGCTAATCCAAATTTGAAAACCAGTACTTAAAAAAAAAAAAGCTTTCAGTGGCAGCTAGGGTTGCAAACTCTGGGCTGGGGAATTACTGGAGATCGGGGGAGGGGCAGAGCCTAGGAAAGGCAGGATTTGGGGAGGGGAGGCACCTCAGCAGGGTACACCCTCCAGAATAGCCATTTACTCCAGGAGAACTCATTTCTGTAGTCTGGAGATCAGTCATAATTCTGGGGGATCTCCAGGCTCCACCTGGAGACTGGCAACCCTAGGGGCAGCCCTGGTTCTGTTTTTACCCTGAATATATATTAATGATTCTTAGCATTAATGACTAGGAATCCTTTATTAATAACTAGCAGTAAAGCTCATTGTAAAAGCAATACAACGAGCTCTAGAAAGATGTGATGTGTAAGGAATGCATTGGCTGGAAGCAGATTAAGAGAGAAAAAGGGGGGGTACGCCGGAATTCCTCCTCCCTGCCCTTTTGTTCCCCCCCCAGCCTCATTTTATATATATATTCATAATTTTTTGCTTTGTAGTCTTTGGAAGGTTGGTGTTGGCGTTGGAAATGTTGACAGTGAAAGAGAGAGTGTGCTGGGGGGTAAGCGGCGGGGGGCGTGTGGGAGAGGCCAGGGGGAGGGAAGAGAGGGCGCTTCACTGGGAAGCTGCAGGATCTTGGCAGAGGCTGCTGCTGCCTGTCTGCTTGCGGGGGGGGGGAGGAGAGGAGGTTGGAAATCGGAGGTTGGTGGAGACGGTGAGTGACTGAGGACTGGCGCAGCACCACCACGGAGGGCTGGCCGAATCACGCTCCCTCTGCCACCGCCCCCCCTGCTGCCACCACCGCCAGGCAGCGGGCATGACCAAAGTGGCTGCCTCTCAGGGCGGGCGGTCAGCGGGTGAAAACTTTGGCAGCAGTGGCAGCAGCAGCAGCAGCAGGTGTGCCTGGGGCCCTGGCAGCAGCAGCAGCAATCCCGCCCCCATTCTGGTAACAACCCCTTCATTAGAGCGCTGTAGCTCCCTGCCTCCCACCCACCCACCGGGTGCTTGTCCCCGGTAGGCCTCTCAGCGGGAGCAACCTGAAGCGTTGGCGGGTGTGGAGCTGGGCGGGTCGAGCATGGCTCCTCTTCCCAAAGGAGCAGTGGGTGGTGGACAGGGGCAGGCTGTGGTGTGCACTGCCTGTAGGCACCGGCTTCAGTGCAGGCCAAGGCCGGGCCGGGCTCAGTGACAGAGCGAACCGTCAGGGCCGTAGTCTCTGTCTTGTGAGGGGGCTGGGCGCAGCGGCAGGGCCAGAGTGTCCGTGTTCTGAGGGAGCCAGGTGCACTCTGAGGTAAATTTTCGTGGGTGCTAGTTCTGTGGGCGCGACTCAGGCAACGCAGCCAGTAGATAGGGACACGTTCTGAGTGACAGATCATTGTGCCAACTGATTTGGGAGCGTGTGGAATGTTCTGGAAACTGCCACCCCCAAAACACAATTATATATAAGGAGAGATACTTTACAGAGCGCTTTTGAGTGTTTAAAGGGTATGCGTGAGCATGTGGCAATGCTTACAATAGCCCTATAAAAGTAGGTCAGTTTTATTATTAGGGATGAGCTCTTTCCCCATTCTGGCCGTTAATTTTCCAGGACTTTCACTCTGCCCTGCATTCCCCACCACCTTACTTAACTGGCTTAATTAGAAGAATTTTTAAAATTAATTCTGGAACTGCCGCATGGCACAGGTCGCTGCGACTATCAGTCCCTTCCACTCATTAGCATCTTCACCCCCCCATGTCTACTGATACATGTGGCCATGCACACTGATGCTGCAAAAAGCACACAACCATTTATACAATCACAGTGGCATTCTAACCAAAAAACAGTCATCTTGATGGGCTTATATATATATACGTGTGTAAAGGGCTGTCAACTCGCAGCTGACGTCCGGTGACCCCAGCAAGGGGTTTTGGAGGCAAGGTGTGCCACAGGGCTCAGTTCTGGGCCCAGTACTTTTCGGTATTTCTATAAATGATCTGGATGAGGGTGTGGAGGGGCTGCTCATTAAATCTGCAGATGACACCAAATTGGGAGGAGCAGCGAACATACCAGAAGATTAGAGATAGGATTCAACGAGATCTGAACACGCTGGAAAAGTGGGAAGATATGAACTCGTTGCAACTGAACAAGGATAAGTGCTGAGTTCTACATCTGGGTCACAGAAATGAGGAACACACATACTGGATAGGGGATACACTTCTGGGTAGCAGTGTGTGTGAACAAGATCTTGGGGTACGGGTGGACCGAAAGTTAAATATGAGCAGCCAGTGTGATGTGGCGACAAAAAAAGGCTAGTGCACTCTTGGGTTGTATCAACAGATCTCCATCTTTGACCCAGCTCACCCCGAGCTATGGGAAGCATGGGTCAAACAGCTCACATACTTCTTCCGGGTCCAGGGGACCACCGGCCCCGATATGAAGAAATTGTGGCTTCTCAGCACATGCGGCATCTCCACGATCCGTCTGGCCCAGTACTTTTCAGCAGCGCTAGGCTGATCCTGCACTGAGCAGGGGGTTGGACTAGATGGCCCGTTTGGCCCCTTCCAACTCTGTGATTCTAAGCTGAAGTAGTTTGCCATGTCCTTCCTCCGCAGAGCCTTTTTTGGTGGGCTCCTGCCCAAGTACCAGCCCTGCTTAGCTTCCAAGATCTGACAATACCACGCCACTTTCCCTCCTCTGCTGATTATATATATATATATAGGGGTAATTTCCTGCAGGAGCACACAGGAGCAGAGCTCCGGCAGTAAGGAGCCCAGGAAGAAGAAGAAGAAGAGATTGGATTTATACCCCGCCCTTCACTACCCAAAGGTGTCTCAGAGCGGCTTACAATCTCCTTTCCCTTCCCCTCCCCACAACAGGCACCCTGTGAGGTGGGTGGGGCTGAGAGAACTCTGACACAAACTGCTCTTTTTCAAGGACAGCTCTGATAAAGTATTAAAAAAAAGAGGACTATGAAAAAAAAAGCCCTTAAAGGCCTGTATTACTATACCAAGTGTAGGACTGAGAGACCTAAGCAGGGATCATTTCCTGCAAGAGTGCACAGGAGCGGAGTTCTGGCAGTAAAGAGCCCAGGGGCTGGGCACATGCAACAAGCCCCACCCCTTGCTCCCAGCAGCCCTCAGTCAGAACAAGAAGCAGCCAGGTAAGTTGCAGAGCTCCCTCCCCCCAGCCCCCCAGTCCAAAACAGCCCAGTGGCACCTTTAATACCAAGTTTTATTAAGGTACAAGCTCTCCCTCCTCTGCGAGGACAGATCTGCATGCCCCCCCCCCAATAGCTAGCAATCCAAAACAGTCCAGTGGAGCCTGAGCACTGGGTGTTGCCTTCTGACACACTTCCGGTGATGTCAGGGGGTGTGGCATATGCAAATAAGTTATGCTAATAAGTTATGCTAGTGAGCTCCTGCACCTCTTTTTCTACAAAATGACCCCTGAATGGATATATATATATATGCACTGTTTTTCTGGTGTGCACATCTACCCGAGTATTAAAAGAAAAATTAATGCAGTTCTACATACAGCCAAATAAACGATGGCCTTTGTAGTGTTTTTATCAAGCGCATGGGGAGGGGAGATATGACTGCGACGGGATTAAAGAACTGAGAGCTGCCGCCAGCAGTGCGGTGTCCAAAATTTGGAAAGAAGGATTGGAATGACAGGCTATTTGCAACGCATTTGTTTCACTTTAGAAGCAAGACAGTCATTTAGAACCTCAAAGCCGGTGGAGAAATGTGGATGACGAGAATTTCAGAAAATGTATTAACCCTGTGCTATAGGGGTGTGTGTTTGCTATGACCTAGATAGCCCAGGCAAGCCTGATTTTATCAGCTCTTGGAAGTTAAGCCGGGTCGGTCCTCATCGGTATTTGATGGGAGACCACCAAAGAATCCCAGGGTTGCTACGCAGAAGCAAGCAATGACAACCTATCCTGGCCCATAACTACGGTGGGGCAATTGGGGGCTCCACCCCTTTCCTTAAAGGGCCCCCTGCTTCTTAAAGGCCCCCTTATTCCGAGAAGCAGTTAATGGGATCCTTTAAACGTTTTTGAGAAGAAGTGAGGAGTGGCGGTGTGGGCCCCTCTCCCTCCCCTCCTGCATGATATAAAGGGCACTTCAGCTGATCGGCGGCAAGCACGTGGCCCGCCGATCAGCTGGAGGGCTCTTTAAATCTTGCAGGGGGGGAGAGGGTGCGTGCCACCCCCGTGAGTGACTCATGGGGGGATGGAGCATGCTGTCAACGGCAGCAGAATGTCATTCCTGGGCAAAACCCAGAAGAGATGTCACACCACTCTAGAATTCAGTAGAAGCCCCATGCTGTTAACCACAGAGTTCCCACTGAATGCTAGAGCAGCGAGATGTCATGTCTAGGCTGGTCCCGGAAATGGCATCGTGTCATCAATTAGATGGCTTTTTTCTTCATTCCCCCCCCGCCCCCGCTGGTCTACCAGGCAGTGGTGGGCAATGTTCCCTCTACGCTGTGGAGTCTTGTGAGCAAAAGTTCTACTTTGTGAGCTACTGGCATTAAAGCTGTGAGCGAGCGATTTGGCTACTGCATAAGTTAGTTTGCTCTGGAGCCCTCCTTCCTGAGCTAAG
>NW_015177258.1:13576-17572 GCF_001447785.1 Gekko japonicus
CAGGAGACCTACTAGCTCCCTCCCCCCCGCCACAACTTGGTAGACTAGCGGGTGGGAAGAAATGAAGGAAAAAGCCATCTGATTGATGGCCCGTGGTCATTTCCCTGCCACAGACACTCATGCGTCAGCACCCAGCCGGAGAAGGATGGAGCGCAACTTCCCTAAATCCCTACACTCTTTTGCAAACCACTGGCAACGACAGCAGGGCCAAGAAGAACATGAGAATGCCACGCTCCCTCCGGGATCACCTCCCAACCCGAAATGGGAGGGGGCTCTAGAAGTTCCTGCAATATTGCAAGGGTCAGTCACCCATTCTCGGTGGGAATAAACAGGCAAGCAACTCCGGTGGCCTCAGCAGCCCAAAATAAGAACCACAACCATAAAATACAACCATAAACCATGTACAGAGCAAGCAAAGTACTCCGTACAACCCCCCCAAGTACTCCACACAGGGTATTTGGTGTAGTGGTTAGGAGTGCGGACTCTAATCTGGGAGAACCGGGTTTGATCCCCCACTCCTCCACATGCAGCTGGTGGTGTGACCTTGGGTCAGTCACAAGTTCTCTCAGAGCTGTTCTCTCAGGAGCAGTTCTTGAGAGAGCTCTCTCAGCCCCACCTACCTCACCGGGTGTCTGTTGTGGGGAGGGGAAGGGAAAGGAGATTGTAAACCGCTCTGAGACTCCTTCGGGTCGTGAAGGGTGGGGTATAAATCCAATCTCTTGCTTCTTCTTCTGTTTCTAGGCCACTTCTTGAAAACAGATCTCGAGGCTGGCCTGAAGGGGTTGTGTCCCGCCCCATACCCTCCTCTCAACCCTCACCTGTTAGCAGGTGTGGAGAAGACCGCCAGGACCACGGGCCGGCCGTCGAGTTGGAAGACGTCTGTGACCGACTGGATGACGTTGAAATAGAAATGCGAGTCTCCCGGAACCGAGCAGTTGAGCCGTGCCTTCAGGAAGGAAGTCCACTGTTTCTCCAGCACCCGCTGGGAGCCACCCATGTCGTTCTTACACACCCGTGCCACTCGGGAAACCACCACCTACGTGGGGGAAAAGAGGAGGGACAGGGGGAAGTCAACGCCTGTAACCCACAGCCCCGGACCCAAACACCGGTTCTCTACACTTTGTACAGACTTTGCAACACGGGTTCCTCTCCTTGATTTCGTCCATGAGTCATCAACGCAAAACTAAGTTAATGTTAGTCTGCATCTTGGTAATGGACTCGCATATGGATAAAGTGTACCTTCCTTTTTTAAAAAAAATATTACCCTGGCCGAAGCCAGGACATTTTATTATTTTCAGAAAGAGAGAACGTCACTGCAGAAAAAGAAAACAACAACAATACCAACAATCACATAACAACAAGACAATAACAAACAACACCTACTACAATAGCGGAGCTCGTACTTAACCTCTGGTTAACACAAGTAATACCTTTGAATCTTATCTGATTTTAAGCACCTATATCTAATTGTATACTCTATTTTTTAAATTAATTTTTTCAACATATGCAACAATAAAACACAACAATCTTAACAAGAGATTTTTTCAAAATAAAGTTTTGATATACAATTGAATTATTATAAGAATATAGAAATCGCTCAAAATTAACAATAATAATAACTAGCAATAACGACAATTTGTTTAATACGGAATTATATCAATATATTTTTCAGGGAGGCTACAACTCTTGTTTTCTGAATTATTAACAAAATCAAAAAAGGGAAACCAATTTTCCAAGAATATGTTCTTCTTTGATAATACTTCAGCCATCCAAATTTGCGATGCTAATTTATCCATAACTGTTATATCCCATACCTTAATAAACCATTGACGGATCGTAGGAGCTTTGTTTGTGCAATCAAAGTTTTTGCAGCGCTTAATAAAAGTGCAGCTAACTCCATTTTTAATTTAGTTAGCTGTAAAGAAGGCCAAAAATGTGAAAGAATAGACTCCGGGGTTTTAGGAAGATCACAATTAAGAATTCTATTGATCAGATCTATAACTTTGGACCAAAATTTTGCAATGATGGGACAATCCCACCTACAGTGTTTAAATGAACCTTTCTCTCTGCATCCCTTCCAACAAAAAGGGGGCGAGGAGGTATAAATGTGAGAACGTTTTTGGGGTGTCATATACCAACGAGTATATAATTTGTAATGTTGTAGTTTGACATTTAATAAAGATATAGTAAAAAGACTAGATGACCATATAGATTGCCATTGCGTTAAGTTCCAATTTGTTCCGCAGTCTTTATGCCAAGATTGGTGTATTGTCAGAAGTTTTTCCCATAAAGATTTACAAAGTGATTGATGTAAAACTGAAATTAGACCTCAAAATTTCGAATTGAGTCAAAGGTCTATCCAGTGACTTTGTTGCATTTATTTTATGCATTAAGTGAGAAATTTGCATATATTGCATCCAGGGTATTTCAAATTTGCCCTTGAGTTCCAGTTGAGATTTAGAGATAATTTTTTTGTTTTTATACAGGTCATCCAATCTAAGAAGGCCATTTTCCCCCATAATAACAAAGAAGATGAATCCATTGCTGGCCTAATCCAGGGCTGTCCTAAAAAAACTGTTATTGGAGAGGTCTCTGGAGCTAAAATATGGCAATATTTAGTCCATAGATGTAGAGTAAATTTAAGATATGGGTTGGTTATTTTTTCCTGCAAAATTTCTTTATTATTATGCCAAATGATTTCATAGAGTTTTCCTTTAACTAATTGAGATTGTTCAATTAATACCCATGTTTTAACAGGACAAGGATGAGCATACCCCCCCCCAAGCACCAAGAAGACAGAGCATCACTTGCCCCAGAGTCCCTATCTATACCTTGTGGCTAATAGCCACTGATGGACCTCTGTTCCATATAAGAACATAAGGGAAGCCAATGTTGGATCAGGCCAATGGCCCATCCAGTCCAACACTCTGTCGCACAGTGGCCAGAAATACCAGGTGCCATCAGGAGGTCCAGCAGTGGAGCCAAGACACTAGGAGCCCTCCCACTGTTGCCCCCCCCCCAAGCACCAAGAATACAGAGTATCCCTGGCCCCAGACTGAGAGTTCCTATCTATGCCTTGTAGCTAATAGCCCCTGATGGACCTCTGGTTTCTGGGAGTCTAGGTAAACAACATCTCCTGGGTCACTCTTGTCCACATGTTCGTCCACCCCCTCAAAAAACTCTAAAAGGTTAGCGAGACAACATCTTCCCTTACAGAATCCATGCTGATTCGCCTTCCAGACTCGGCGGATGTCCCTTGCCCTCAGCTTAGCTGAGCCAGGAAAGAAATACCACACAAAGAACCATTTCTCTTCTAGTGTAGTGGTACCCTTCACTGGGCCTGCAGACTAAAACGGTCAGTCTCGACCCTCCAAACAGTTCAGCATTCACAGCCTGGCCCAGGCCGTCTTATGCATTGTCCAGCTTACCTTTTCGAGGTAGTTAAACTCTATGGCAATCTCCCTGAAGAAGAAATAGACGTGGCTCTTCCATTCTACAGCATGGACAAAATATGGCTCTGTACAGAAGCAGGGTGAGGGAGGAAGCAGAAAGGGTCAGCAAAGCTTATGCTCCTTTTTAACATTTTCTATATCTTCCCGACACTGTACTCTTGGAAGGGTTTCTGCACCACCCCCAATTCTGACAGTCATCCAAATCAGACCATTTTTTGAAGTTCCTAATAAGCTGGAACATTAAAAAAAAATAGGCTTCTACCACATGGAACTGTATCGATCCTCACACTTCCACATGCAGCCGGCTGGGTGACCTCGGGCCAGCCACCGTTCTCTCAGAGCTGTTCTCTCAAGAGCTGTTCTCTCAGAGCTCTCCCGGCCCCACCGAACTCACGGGGTTGTCTGTTGTGGGGAGGGGAAGGGAAGGTGATTGTAAGCCGCTTCAAGACTCCTTCAGGTAGTGGAAAGCGGGGAATAAAAACCAACTCTTCTTCTTCTTAAGTGGCTTTCTACTGAATCAGACCACTGGCCCACGAAGGTCAGT
>NW_015177259.1:0-3774 GCF_001447785.1 Gekko japonicus
AGATTTATTTTTATTAATAAACAACAACACAGTAACAATATATAGTTTCTATGGGACAATTCAATAACTCACACTTACCACACAACTTGTAAGTTATAGAGCCATAACTGCAGCTGTAGATTTATGGCAATGGAACAAATGAATGCTATACAATATATAGAAATGTCTCTTGTTACTGAAGGGAAAGTATCATAAGCAGTTTTTTAAAAAACTTAGATGTGAAAAAGAGCATTAAAATCTGACATATTGCCATGTTTGTTTTAAAAACAGGGAACCATTGAAACCACACCAGATGGATGCTGTGAGACCTGTGAGTGTGCTTTTTGTGTTAAATTATTAATGTAAACAAAAGGGTATCTATTTTGTTATGAACCTCATCATAAAACTTAATCTAGAAGACTCTGATTTGGGTTCCTGTTTATCGTCAGGTGAGGCTCAGAAATGTAAGCAACAACAGAAGACAAATGTAAAGAAAACAGTTCTAAGAGTCTGACCCACAAATCAAGCAGTCAACAAAACTTGCAAAGAAAATGTTTTCTGTATATTATGGTCAACAAGCACTACAACACCATAAACAAATTCCTTCAGATCATAAGAAAATCCTTGTGTAAAAATACATCATCAACATCGTCTCTGGATTATATAACAATGTTTCAAAACTGGATCTTCCTCAGGAAATATTCTTTAGTGTACAAAAGTACAATTCTTTAGAATATGCACAATGTGAAAAATAAAAAATAGTATAAAATCCAAATACGGTCTTACTTACAGAGTAGTACAAAAGCTCTCATGCTCATAAAGTGCTTTACAAAAGATCAGGAAAAATCTGCACTATAATAATATTCCACTTAATACGAAATAATACAAAGTATTTCAAAAATGAACCCATGTATAATAGTAACTTACAATCAGTGTTCCTTCTAAGCTGAGTTAGTGTGAGCTAGCTCACAGTTTTTTAGCCTCTGGCTCACCCATTTTTGTCTTCGCTCAGGAAGGACGGCTCCAGAGCAAACTGATTTATGCAGCAGCCAAATCGCTCGCTCACAACTTTAATGCCAGGAGCTCACCAAGTAGAGTTTTTGCTCACCAGACACCACAGCTTAGAGGGAGCATTGCTTACAATACATGTAGGACATTGATCTCAATAAGTATTCAGGCGTCTCACTCAGGTGATTCCTGACAGAGTGCAATTAAAGGGACCTTGCAAATTGCAGACAGGTGATAAGAGGCAGTATACTTAAACATCACATAGTGGTTTACAAAAAAACATGAAAGGTCCATTTCTGCATTAAAATTATTAATAATTGATCAGGCAGATATTGAAACAAGTAGGGGTTTTTAAACATTATGTAATTTTTGAAATGTCCCTTTGATATCATGGAATTTCCAACTAGCTAATAATTATGAACTTTAAGCTTATGAACCTAGGATCATCCAGGATGATTTGTGAATTAAAATACAACGCCAACTGGTCTTATGATAATTGTATTCAAATTGTTTTCAGTGAGACAGGTGTAATTGTTGTTGAATTTGAAGCTGGTGTTTCATAATTTTTTTTCATTTTCAGGTCACCACTTGTCACATGACTGCTCAGTTAGTCTAAGTAGACAATATGTTGCTCGTAATCAGTGTAAATCGGCCACACCTATTTTGGTATCCTCCTGCAAAGGATCATGCAGCACCTACTCTGTGTAAGTAAGAAAGTCCTTCGACTCCCTTCTAAAGCATAATGGAACAGACACATATAACCCCTTTTGGGGGACAGGAAACATGTTAGCAATTGGAGTGTATTATATACTGGAATTGAGGCAGCTCTTGTAAAAGTGATTTCTTTATTTTAGCTCAGTACACAACACAACACAACACACAGAACAATCCCCAACTTATATATACAATCTGGAACTAGCTAAACCACATCCCTAGAATACTAAAGTCCAATCAAGAGTGAGTGCTTAAGACCAATAGGGTTTGTTCCCGCCAAAAGTCATAGTCTTTCTTGATTGGTCCGTTCCACAACAGCAGCCAGTCAGGTTGTTGACTTTAGGATACTGAGAGTCTATGGAGCTTGTGACTGAAGCTCAGGCTCATTCTCCACTCAGGCTGTCTACATAAGGTAATACATAACAGAGTGTGTCACATTTTTTACTGTAAAACAGCAACACGATTAAGACATAGTTAGGGCTATTCGATTAAGGGGAAAATAACGGCCTGAACCTGTAGAGACAATCAAACCAAATAAATTGTTTCAGACCTTGCACAAATATTTTTGAAGCTGTCACACAAATGCTTTAATATCTGCCCCTAATCTTCATTGATCAGGTGTTCTAACATGAGCAAGGCCATGTAAATTGGTCATCAATCAGTATAGAATAGGGGGCATGCATTCAGATCTACCCAAGCTGCAAATACACACACACACGCACACAAACAACACAAAACACCCCTTATTTGGAGCTCTTTTGTACCAGGAAATCCTTTGCATATTTGGAGCCAGTTTGGTGTAGTGGTTAAGTGCGTGGACTCTAATCTGGGAGAACCGGGTTTGATTCCCCACTCCTCCACTTGCACCTTGCAAAACTGCCAAAGGGAGGCACTCTACCACCGGCTCAGCTGGGGCTCTTTTAAACTGTTTGACCAAACTGCCAAAGGGAGCCCCAGTGGAACCTGTGGGGAGGGTTCTCCCTATATGATCAGCTGATTTGCTGGCTCTGTTCAGCAGTCCCCCTGCCCACAGGATCTCTCCTCACATGATTGGCTGCTTTAGAGGCGCTGTTGGGCAGTCCAGTTTACACGGGGCTGCCCAGCAGATCCCCCAGCGGAGCCTGTGCGGAGAACTCTTCCTGCAGGATCCACTGCTTTGTGGACTCCGTTGGGCAGTCCAGTTTGAACCTGGCTGCCCAGCAAAGCCCCAGGAGAACCCGCGGGGAGAGTTCTCCCTGCAGAATCCATTGCTTTGTGGCAGGGGTCACTTCGTAGAAAAAGAGGTGGAGGAGCTCATTAGCATAACTCATTAGCATAACTTGTTTGCATATGCCACCCGTCCTGACATCACCGGAAGTGTGTCAGAAGTCAACACCTACCGCTCAGGCGCCACTGGACTGTTTTGGATTGGTAGCTATTGGGGGGGGGATGTGCAGATCTGTCCTCACAGAGGAGGGAGAACTTGTACCTGAATAAAACATGGTCTTAAAGGTGCCACTGTACTGTTTTGGATTGCTAGCTATTGGGGGGGGGAATGCAGAGATATTCCCTCACAGAGGAGGGAGAACTTGTACCTGAAGGCAGGCTGGGGGGGGCGCTCTGCAACTTACCTGGCTACTTCTTGCTCCTCGTGGCCCGACTGAGGGCTGCTGGGAGCAGGGGGTGGGGATTGTTGCATGTACCCGCCCCCTGGGCTCCTTACTGCTGGAGCTCTGCTCCCGTGCGCTCCTGTAGGAAATGACCCCTGCTTTGTGGGCTCTGTTGGGCAGTCCAGTTTAAACCCAGCTGCCCAGTAGAGCCCCAGGGGAGCCGGTGGGAGAGTCCTCCCACAGGATCTGCTGCTTTACGGGCTCTGTTGGGTGGTCCAGTTTAATCCCAGTAGAGCCTGTGGAGAGAATTCTCCCCGCAGGGTCCACCGCTCTCTCAGTAAGGTATCTGTTGTTTTGCAATCTCTTTTTGGCAGTCCTGTTTCAAGGGACTGCCCAAAGATCCCCAGCTGAGCCGCCTCTCAGGGTTTTTGTTTTGTTTTGTTTTGTTTTTTTGCGGCCTTACCGCTGCTTCCCCTCCCCCTCT
>NW_015177259.1:3824-9185 GCF_001447785.1 Gekko japonicus
AAAAAGCCTGAATCTGAATACTTTACTGGTATTGGGATCTGGTTTCCCCCCCAGAAATCCGATCCCCCCCCCCAGGTTCAATAGCCCCAAACTAAAAAATACAGAGAGAGAGAAATTGCACACCCCTAGAGTAGAATTAAAGAGCACTTTGTGATGTGAAGGTGTACCAGAGACCATGTTGCTTTGGGGAGGGCGGAATAAAAATCTCAAAAATAAGTAAATAAATACATAATTGTGGGGGAAAGAAAAAGGATAGTAGAAGCCCAGTCTCCATCCTTCCTCCCCCCATTGTAATGAGAGCAGAGGTCATTTCGGGGGGGATCACGGGGGATCACAGTTCCCCCCGGTGAGGTATGGGGTGGGGCACATGACAAAGCCCCGCCCCCTGCTTCCGGCCACCCCGCTTCCAGCCCTCATTCAGCCAGGAGGAGGCAGGAGAAGAGGGAGGGTAAGTTGCTTCCTCCCTGCCTCTCCCCACCCCTGCCTGCCTGGGGCCAGGGAGGGCCTTGGCGGGGCTTCCTCGCACTCCCGCTGGCCTTGCAGGTCTACCGCCGGGCCCCTGATGTCAGGGGGTGTGGCATATGCTAATGAGTTATGCTAATGAGTTCCCCTAGCTCTTTTTCTACGAAATGACCCCTGCAGCTTGGCAACCACAACTGGATTGCCAGCTTTTAAGCCTTGATTGCTTTTTGTAAAAGGCACCCTTCCCAGGGCTATTTGACCTTTGATGGTTACAGCATTGAATCACTCCCTCTGAGGGAGGACTAATCAAGTCCAGCACTGGCAGCAACCTCCGACCAACTTGCTACCATGCGATTTCCATGATTTACCCTGGACTGGCTAGTTGCTTTAGTTCGACAGCATCTGCCACATGAAAGCCAGTGTGATGTAGTGATGTAGTGACTCTTAAAGCAGTTTTGAGCCGGAAAGCGACGGCTGGGGATGGGAGGCAGATGTTGACTATGTGATGGCGCAGATAAAATCCGTTTCCGAGGCAGGCTGAAAGTGGACTAAACGGCCCGTCTGAACGCACCCACAAAGAAATAAATCCATTGTACACTGCACATAGGTTGTAAATGAACAGGGCTAACTGACATCATCTTGAAATGCAGTTATGTGAATCTATATAACTATCCATGGCATCTGTGGATATCCTTTCCCCATCAATACTGCAGCTCTCTTGTCTTTGTTGCATTACTCTTATGCCCCTGATTTGTGGTAATATAGATATGTGCACAACACAACAACTTAGGACCAGAGGTGGGTGAGGGTTGGTAAAATGGGGTCAAAAACTACAGGGGGGTGCAGTGGGATTAGAATCTGAAGTTATGGGTCCCCATTCTGTGGAGGTTCTAGTGGAGTCCTCTGAGGCTTGGCTGGGACAGGCGAAGGCCCACCACAGGCTGTAGATCTAGAGGCCAAATTGGGATCCGAAGAATGGGGAAATGGCACGGTGATGCTGCTTTTGACACCATGTCCCAAGGGTGGAGCATGCAGCACAATTTCCAGGGCCTGTTCAATGGACTATTTGCCAGTGTTGAGGAGGTATCTATACTTTTATCACCTTGACCATGGTGCAGTGTGAGTAGAGAAGAAGAAGAGATTGGATTTATCCATCCATCCATCCATCCATCTATCTCCAGGGCTCTTAGTAAATAAATAAATAATTGTGGGGGAAACAAAAAAGATAGTAGAAGCTCAGTCTCCATCCTTCCTCTCCCCATTGTAATGAGAGAGAGGGAAGTACAATGGTTTCCATTGGTTACAAGTGAAAGGAATGCTAAAACCTTTTCTCAGACAGATATTGTGGCATATCAGTCAAAACATTTCACCTTTATGTTTTCCCCCACTCAGGTATTCCTTTGTCACTAACAAAATGAAGCACCAATGCACCTGTTGTCATGCGACAAAATATCGTAAAATGAAGGTGGACCTGGTTTGCAGGGGAAGGAAGCGAATCAGATACGAGTATCTTCAGACTGAGGAATGTGGCTGTGTCGAGACAAAATGTCCTACATAGAGCTAGGAATCAACTGTGTTGGGGGGGGGATTTTTCTTAAAAGAAATGCTTCACAGCTGTCGTGAGCATTGCACTGTCTCTTGAGGAAGGTGCACACATGTACAAAGGCATTTTTTCCTGTAATGTGGGATATTCAGAATTCTGTTTAGAAGTGGTTCAATGCTGTAATCATCTCTCTCACTCTGACTGATCCAGGAAATTGGACAATTAACGAACCATGCCTTGAATATCTGTCAAACTGTACTTGCACATTCTCTTATTTTCTCTTGCAATTACATTACTTAAATTAACTATGATACACACCCATGGCTTTCATTCCAAAAGGCTTTACAACAAGAAGTATAGTCGTTTGAAGGTTTTTTAAAAAAATTATATCCTTCCCAGAAGAAGATTGGTCAGAGTATGAATCATGGCTTGACTACAACTTTAAAAAGAACGTTTTCAGCTTAAAGATGCAGGATTCTGAACTAAGGAATAATCAGCTATGTCCATTATAGAGTTTGATACATTTATGAAAGATGTATGGCAATTTCTACTCTGGTGCCTCTGTTCATTCATCAGGGTCAGCAGAACCATTTTTCTGTATATGAATCGATATACAACATGTATTATATACATAAGTGGGGACCGATGAGACTGACTGGAGGAAAACCTATCCTCTTACTCCTCCCACCTGCCAGGCCAGCCACTTGCCACTTGCCAGCCCAGTAGTGCCAACTGCCCCCCCTTACTTCCCATCTGCTTCGCCCAATCAGACTCAACCAGGCTCACCTAGCTCTTCTTCTTTAAACTGCCTTCCCTCCCCTTCAAGCCAAGGAAAGGCATGGGGTGTGGCCTAATATGCGAATGAGCTATACTGTCAGGGGTGTGGCCTAATGCTAATGAGTTTCTGCTGTTGGGTGTGGCTTATTATGCTAATGAGTTCCTGCTGGGCTATTTCAACAAAAAAAGCCCTGGGTTGCTGTAAGGTGGCTGTGACTTGACCACACTTTCCACTACCACCGTTTCCTTGGAATATCCTTTTGACTGAATTGCATAGGTAGATCTGACAGCAGCTGCTCAATTATGGTCCTGTTTGGGAGCAGAAGGTTGCAGTAGTCTTGAGAAGAAAGCCATATCCCATGAGCACAGTATCAAGCAGCATTTATAATGATAATGTGATGAATACAAGCCCTCTTTACAGAAGGATTAGGAAATGATTGGTAAACACAATGCAAAGGATCTTTTTTTAATATAGGCTGCATTCCACAGGGGTTCCCATAACAGCAATGCTTCTTTGCCTACATTCCTGTAGTATGACAGGTTCCAAGGGGAAGGCACCATCTGCTGGCTATCTAGGGTTTCCTGCAATATGTGGCAAACAACGTATAAGGCTAATGGCCATTGGGAATACAGGTAGTGTATTAATTTGTGTGGGTTGCTTGACATGCAACCTTCTGTCCATCGTTGCAGGTGAGATTGTCAAAATTAGGCTGCTCTAATGCGGTGGCTCAAGTGGTTAAGACGCTGAACTGCAGACCAGAAGGTCGGTAGTTCAGCAGTTCGAGACCCGAGTGCCGCATTAGAACAGCTCCTGCCAACCTAGTAGTTCGAAAGCAATAAATTGCCAGTAGAGAAATAGGTACCACTTTGGTAAAAAGGTAACAGCCTGTGTGCCTCGGCGTCTAGTCATGCTGGCCACATGACCACGGAAACGTCTCTGGACAGCACTGGCTCTTCGGCTTGGAAACGGAGATGAGCACTGCATCTCTAGAGTCGGATTCGACTGGCTTTCGAGCAAGGGAAACCTTTACCTTTACCTAATGCTACTTGAACCCCTGGACTCAAGATGAACAATAGACTTTGTGGACCGTGTCCAAGAGGATGTTCTCCCATGTCATGCAGAAGATTGTAATTAGCATAATAAGAACATACCATCTACCCAGCTGGATCGGACTAAAGATCCAGATCAACTTGCACATACTCTGCTGTCAAACACTACCTCCCGGTCACACACAGACAGTTTACTTGCTCCGTCCTGATGCTGGCCCATGGCCTGCCTGCCAGAGCTGTCGTGACAGCCTGAAATGCCAGCACAGGTTATCCAAACTGCCTGCCGTGCATCCCTCTCCATTTGCAATGAAGGGCTGTGGGGCACTGGCAGCCAATTGGCTAACAGCAACTGCTACTCAGCTTTCACCAGGGGATAGCAAGCTGTGGGGGATATGAGCTCCATTTAAAGCAGCTATCAGAATTCAAACCGCTGGCGCCCCAATCACATATATCAGCAACCGCTGAATCAGAAAGAGGGGAACGGATATGCCAGGAGCTCTTGAGCATTCTCTTAGGTGGGATAATGCTTCAACTCATAAATACGGTTTAGCCAAGTTCTGGAGGAAACTCACAAACATCAGTCAGTGAACAATGACATCATATGCCTGCAATCATAAGGAGCTGGATCTCAAGAAGCATGACTGTGCATTACTGTGATGGTGGTAACATTGCCCCACTACACCACGGTATCTTTCTGTCGCCTGGGTGATGTGGATATCAGTACTGCTAATGCACTCTCTGGTGAGGTAAAACTGCATTAAGGGGGAACAGGAACAGAGACTGCTAGTCTGGGGTTCATTGTTCTTTCCTGGACCATAGATGGTCAGAGATATCACAGGTAGAGTGGATAATGGAGAAGCAACAACCAAAGTTGCACCGTAGATAACACAGACAACAGGCACCATCTGCGATATGTCCTAGACTGCTCAAAATTCCAGCAGTCACCTGTTATGCCCCAGCTTAGTGAGCCAGTATCCAAGACAAGGCATAAACCTCCACTATCCTCATGCATTCACTAATGTGATCAGGCAGCGTCTGCAATAGTTCCTATACTGCTCAAAATTCCAGCAGTCACCTGTTATGCCCCAGCTTAGTGAGCCAGTATCCAAGACAAGGCATAAACCTCCACTATCCTCATGCATTCACTAATGTGATCCTCTCTCTTATAGATGGCAGTGGAGATCAGAAATAGGGACATGAACCTCTACTCACACTGCACCCTGGTCAAGGATATCAGTACTGCTAATGCATTAAGGGGGAACAGGAACAGAGACTGCTAGTCTGGGGTTCATTGTTCTTTCCTGGGACCATAGATGGTCAGAGATATCACAGGTAGAGTGGATAATGGAGAAGCAACAACCAAAGTTTCACCGTAGATAACACAGACAACAGGCACCATCTGCGATATGTCCTAGACTGCTCAAAATTCCAGCAGTCACCTGTTATGCCCCAGCTTAGTGAGCCAGTATCCAAGACAAGGCATAAACCTCCACTATCCTCATGCATTCACTAATGTGATCCTCTCTCTT
>NW_015177259.1:10005-13551 GCF_001447785.1 Gekko japonicus
ACAACCTATGTGCAGTGTACAATGGATTTATTGCTTTGTGGGTGCGTTCAGACGGGCCGTTTAGTCTGCTTTCAGCCTGCCTCGGAGACGGATTTTATCTGCGCGATCCAGAGGTAGATTCGGGGGGGATCGCGGAGGATCGCAGTTCCCCCGGGTGAGGTGATTGCAGAAGGAGGAAGAAGCAGGAGGGTAAGTTGGCGTCCTCCCCCTCTGCCTGGCCGAGGCCACTCCACGTGGCCTCCACAAGGACTCCCAGCCCCATCCAGGAGCTTCCCCAAGGTAGCTGTGTTAGTCTGTTGCTGCAAAATAGTCCAAGAGTTCAAACATTCTGTTGCAGAAGGAGGAAGAAGCAGGAGGGTAAGTTGGCGTCCTCCCCCTCTGCCTGGCCGAGGCCACTCCACGTGGCCTCCACAAGGACTCCCAGCCCCATCCAGGAGCTTCCCCAAGGTAGCTGTGTTAGTCTGTTGCTGCAAAATAGTCCAAGAGTTCAAATAGCACCTTTAAGACTAACAAATAGCACCTTTAAGACTAACCTTTAAGACTAAGACTAACTGAGTGCTGGGTGTGGCCTTATGACACACTTCCAGTGATGTCAGGGGGTGTGGCCTTATGACACACTTCCGGTGATGTCAGGGGGTGTGGCATATGCTAATGAGTTATGCTAATGAGTTCCCCTAGCTCTTTTTCTACGAAACGACCCCTGTAAGAAGTTAACTGTTTATTAGTGGTTCCAGTACTAAAGAACACGTGTACAGATTGTGTCAGGAATAGCCATCGCTACATCACACTGGCTTTCATGTGGCAGCTGCTGTCGAACTAAAGCAACTAGCCAGTCCAGGGTAAATCATGGAAATCGTATGGTAGCAAGTTGGCCGGAGGTTGCTGCCAGTGCTGGACTTGATTAGTGATTCAATGCTGTAACCATCAAAGGTCAAATAGCCCTGGGAAGGGTGCCTTTTACAGAAAGCAACCAAGGCTTAAAATCCGCCAATCCAGTTGTGGTTGCCTAGCTGTAAAGCAAAATGGTTCCTTGCTCTCTTCTGTACAATAAAATCTTTGGTTCAGGCTGCTGAGAGGCCTACAAGACTCTTCCCAGAGACAGTTAGCGACGGTTCAGAAGTAGATAGAACACAGTGACCTTGCCAGCTTAATAGTTTGCAGCTGAGGTATCAGGGAGTAACAGGACCCAGTTAGTACATTCCAAACATCTGAAACTATGGACACCTGTGTATGGGAAAGGGCAGACCTATCTGCAGTATGGTTTCATTTCTCTCCCTCCCTCTTGTCCATCCTTGGATATCACGTGCCTACCAGCGTAGAGAGTTACATCACCTCCGGTATCTGGTTGGTCCAAAGGCCTAGGATCAATCAGAGACCTTTCCCCATAAATCTAGTTAAACCTTGCACTATGGAGGGTGAAGCTAGGAGTTGATGACCACTTGGCACGGCAATATGTCAGTGGTTATACAGCTCCCAGAATGGCGTCCCATCATTGCCTAGACTGGGTAAGTCTTGATCATCTTGTCTCACTGGAATGGACTGCCTCTTTCTGAACATGAAGGGTAAATGGAACCTTGTTTCTGGGTGCGTTCAGACAGGCCGTTTAGTCCGCTTTCGGCCCGCCTCAGAAACGGATTTTATCTGCACGGTCACATGGTCAACATTTGCCTCCCGTCCCCAGCTGTCACTTTCCGGCTCGAAACTGCTTTAACCTGGAGTATTTTGATACCAGGTCCCCAAGTGCTGTTTTTCTGATTCTCCAGTTCCAGACACATTTTCCTCCAGTGTGATCGCTCCTCCGGTGTTGAGCCACTTCCGATTTAAACCCCCTCCCTGCTCGAGAGCTGCCCGAGGCTTCCGCTTTTCCCCTGCCATTTTAAAAAAAGCGTTGGTGGTGTGTACATAGGCGGAGGTCCGCCACAGGGTAATTAAAAACAATGTTTAAACGGTGCCTAGTTTTAGCCTTTAGACAAGTTCAGGATCTCACAGAGGCCATTTCTGGTGGTAAATGTTTAAAGGGAAGTGTTCCTTTAAAGTTTAAAGAGAAGCATTACAGCAGTTGGGTTGAAGAGGAAATTGCTGTTCTGCACAGGCGTGAAACTTTTAGTTCCACAGATGGCTGCCTGCGTGCATGCCCAAACTGAGAGAGAGAGAAAAACAACCATGCAGCGATCCGGAGCAAAGAGGTGAGTGTGATTGCGATTCTCCAGGTTAAAAAAGACGGCATCAGGGCCGGAGCAATTCCCAGCACGCAGTCTGACCGCACCCTCTATGTACTTAGCTATGCTGGAAAAGCTTAGGTTTATTTGTTTTATTTCCTTCACTGTCTAGTCTTGTTCTAAATATTTTTGCACAAATAAATAATTATATTTTTACTTTGTCATGGTTTTTGCCTTCATTAACCTCAAAGCCTTTATCCAGAGCCTTGGCTCTCGACCACCTACCTGTTAACTGTTTTGTCTTTGGAAACTCAGACTGCAGCCCCACTGTGCAGGGTTGACTTTTCTTGTTAATTCCCTGAGAAGTTGGGAGGCTTGACCTTTCTATCCTGGGCTGCTGAGATAAGTTGAAAGGTCTGGTGGCAACTACCAAGACTAGGGTGAGTTTTAGACTCTCTCTGGTATTTTATAACTCTGTTTTGTGTCACACACCCCTTGCAACAAAAGTCCTTACCCAGGGTTGGGAGTGAGACTTTTGACACTAGCAATGGCCACTGAGGTGTTTGTTTGTTAAAGCTACCTTTGCTGCTTCTATTCTTTTAGAGAGTTTTAATCCCCACTGTAATGATTCCTTGTTTTTGTGTGTGTGTGTGTCTTTAAAAGTTTGGTTGCATGGCTGTGGTAGATAGACTAGAGTGGTTGAGAGATGCAAGTGTGGTATGATTGGTGGTTGACAGAGAGGGGGAGGGGTTTTGGAAGTGAATCTGGTTGGATGAGTATGTGAGTCAGTCAGGAGTTACGGTTACAAGTTGACAGCTGATGTTCACAAGTTGTTCTGTGTTGAAGCAGTTATAAGCTGACAGCTGCGGTTGTTCAGTGAGAAAGAGAAAGGGAGCTGAAAGCTGAGTGTATAGGAAAAAGTAAAGTAAAGTTTAAGTGAACATAAATTAAAGGAAAGTCTGAGTGTCCTAACAAACTGGAGTGAAACAGTGAACATATAGGGCATTGAGATAAACAAGCGTTACAAAGTTACATGAAAAGATCCCTGTCAGTGAGGGAAAAAGATTGAGTGTGATACCAAAACAATTGTACATCATTTACACATTTCTAGTTACATTGTATCACCCTCTTATTTAGTATTTATTTCAATAAATCCTCTTTTATTCAAGTTTATACCAGCTCTGAATGAAATACTTCCCAGGACCACATAGTTCCTCGTAAGCCTTAAACTCGGTCTACCAAACTAGTAAGAGCAAAAGTAAATGCATAAAGGTTTGGAAATCCTTAAAATTTCCTGGCAGCAGAATCTACCCTGTTAAACAAAATAAAGAGAACTTTTAAAGTGAAACTAGTCCTCCCCAATAAGGAGGACGTCACAAGTGGTGCT
>NW_015177259.1:14347-17513 GCF_001447785.1 Gekko japonicus
CCTCCTTTTTCCCTTCTCACTCTTTCTTTCCTTCCTTCTTTCCTTCCTTCCTTCTTTCCTTCTCTTTCATTCTTTCATTCCTTCTCTCTACATACTCTCTCTCTCTTTCTTTCCCTCTTTCCTCCTTCTGTGGCCCAACTCTAGTGAAAAGGGATTTAAACTTTAAACCCCTTCTCTCTTTGCTCCCCCCCCCCGGGAAGGGATGGGGGGGCTTTTGAATATGCCTCCCCCCTTTGCTTCCCCTTCTGACATCACTGGAAGTGATATCAGGGGGCACTGAATATGCTAATGAGCTATTTTGCTAAAGGCCTAGTAGCTCATTAGCATACCGTATGTTAATGAGCTCCTGCAGCTCTTTTTCAAGGAAAAGACCCCTGTATACACACACACACACAAAGACACACACATACATACAAGGGTCATTTCATAGAAAAAGAGGTGCATGAGCTCATTAGCATAACTTATTAGCATAATTTATTTGCATATGCCACACCCCCTGACATCACCGGAAGTGTGTCAGAAGGCAACACCCATCACTCAGGCTCCACTGGACTGTTTTGGATTGCTAGCTATTGGCGGGGGCATGCCGGATCTCCTTTCAAGAGGAGTGAGAGCTTGTACCTGAATAAAACTTGGTCTTAAAGGTGCCACTGGACTGTTTTGGATTGCTAGCTTTTGGGGGGGGGATGGGCATGCAGATGTGCCCTAGCAGAGGAGGGAGAGCTTGTACCTGAATAAAACTTGGTCTTAAAGGTGCCACTGGACTGTTTTGGATTGCTAGCTATGTGGGGGTGGGGACACACGCAGATCTGCCCTCACAGAGGAGGGAGAGCTTGTACCTGAACGTGGGATGGGGGGGGCTCTGCAACTTACCTGGCTGCTTCTTGCTCCCCGTGGTCCAAATGAGGGCTGCTGAGAGCAGGGGGTGGGGCTTGTTGCATGTGCCTGCCCCCTGGGCTCCTTACTGCCAGAGCTCCGCTCCTGTGCGCTCCCACAGGAAATGACCCCTGTATGTGTGTGGGTGTGGTACACACACCTAATATATTCTCTAGTGTGATACAAAAAATCTGTAGAGTTTATAACTTGAAGCCTTTTTATATAAACTGAAAAAAGTTTTTTTAAAAAAACCCTCAAGGTAAATATTAGTACAGGTGCATATCAGAAAATGTAGTTTGTATATAATATCGGTATAAAATGCATTGATCTAATTGCATTTATGGGGATCTAAAAGGTCCAATAAATGGCCTTCCCTTGCACCTTCTTCTCCTTTTTTTCTCTTACCTACTGATGTGACCTTATTTCTTACCATGCTGCTTGGGGAAGCAGTGGTGCGGTGGTCTGAGAAAAAGAGACGGGTGCCGATTGTTTCCGCCTGAGGCCTTGCCGTGAAGCTAATGTCTGTCTGTATTGCAGAACACATGGAGAGCAGCAGGGTCAGATAATGAAGTGACAACATAGGACAGGGGAGAGCTCTGCGCCATCTGCTCTCTTCATGTGAAGCAAACGAGAGCATGGCAAAATTATTACATAATCGCCCCACTTTTATGCGTATTCATCTTTTCTCCTGTACGTGAATGCCTAAGGATGGGGAAATAAGCTATGCAATAAGAATTAGGCCTTTGTCCTAAGAGGACTTGACCGTTGCTTCCTGGAAATTCTTGAATGGACCAACTGGCTCAGGAGGCAGAAGGGCCCGGTCCTAGGTTAAAGCTATAGTAGAGAAGAGAAGAAAAGATGGGATTTATACCCAGCCCTTCACTACCCAAAGGTGTCTCAGAGCGGCTTACAAACTCCTTTCCCTTCCCCTCCCCACAACAGACACCCTGTGAGGTAGGTGGGGCTGAGAGAGCTCTTCATAGAAACTGTTATTTTTCAAGGACAGCTCATTATCAGAACTACGGCTTGCCCAAGGTCATCCAGGAGGTGCAAGTGGAGGAGTGGGGAATCAAACCTGGTTCTCCCAGATTAGAGTCCATGCACTTAACCCCCACACCAAACTAGTACCATCAAGAGTGAAGGCTGTGTTGTGAAATTGTGGGAGATGAGCCTACAAAATATTACCTCAAAATGGGATCGCAACATGGGTTCATACTGTGAGAGATGGTCCTTCAGGTATGAGGGGGCTCCATCATGAAGAGCTGCCCCTTGATCTGGGCCCATCACGGTTGGACAAAGAATGTACATCTGCTGGTGATGACTGAGTATGCAATTGTAATACTAATAATCTTCCAAGTGAGTACAAAATTACAAAATATACAATAACAGTAACATTGTGTATTCCAGATAATCTATAGGTGATGAACGAAATTCCCCAGAGTTGGTGTTCCGTTTCGTGATGACTTCCTCACACATCAGAACTCATAAAGTAGTCCTCATTTTTTCTAGCTTATTGATACTGCAGCTCCCTACCTGCGTGGTGATGACTGAGTACACATATTGCGACAACAAAGATATTACAGGACATTTAACTCTCCATTGATTCTGGGAATTGATCTTTAATCTGTTTTTCATCATCCACAGCACAAATATGAATTGTTGGCACTAGAATAGACACAGTCACAGGAAGGTCATAAATCGATCATTCCCATTAAGATAGCACAGCAATGGCTTTTGTTGAAGAAAGACCAACAATACCGGTATTGTATGCGTGTGTTCCCAAGCTCTTATAAACTCTTATTCCCATTCTCCTCCCACACCATTTGTGGGAGATTTTATGAGCTTTTAAATGAGATTTGTTTAAATATTTTTACTCTGTTAGGGATGGCATACACAATGGTTTCAAAAGGCATGAAACTATGTTTAGAGAAGGTTGGCACGCAAATTCCGGACAGACTTTGAATATCATGGTTCACCTCTTAAGCAAGTGTGCTTGGCTTAGAGTTTTAGGGTTTTGTTGAGTTGTTTTATTTTTTGCTTAATTCCTTCACCTGTGATCACTACTGACATGCTGAGAGTCAGTCTTATATTTGGCACGCTGCTAGAAGAGGGTCATGTCCATATTATTAGTGAGGTATAAAGCTGCCTTTAAGTACGGCAAAGATCAACAGCTCCACCTAAGGCTCACCTTAAAGTACATCACTGCTTAGAGAATGTAGTTGGCATTGTTGAAGAGCACATTTCAGAAAATGTTTGCCTGTTCATTTACAGTGCTCTCTCTCTCTCTCTC
>NW_015177260.1:0-9941 GCF_001447785.1 Gekko japonicus
TTTTATGTTTGTTTGAGATATTTGTTAATATATCGATAGTCTATCATTCTTTTGTGGCTCAGCATGGCCTACACGTACCCAATTTTTTAAAAAAACCATAGAAAAATACAGTAAAATCCCATGTCACCTCTTTCCCAAACAAAATGGCTGCTGCTCAAACCCTGTCAAAACCCTTGCAATGAAACGGCCTCACAGCGCTTTCTAAATACTTCTGAAGATGGTGTTCCCTCATTTCCTCAGAGACCCCATTCCAGCAAGGTGGGAGCCACTGTAGAAAAGAAACAGGTTCTAGTAGATATCAAGCGAGAGACCTGAAATTAGGCTTGCCAGCCTCCAGGTGAGGCCTGGAGATCTCCCAGAATTATGAGTGCTCTCCGAACATCAGAGATCCATTCCCCTGTAGAAAATGGCTGCTTGGAAGGGTGGACTCTATGGCAATATACCCTGCTAAGGACCCTCCCTGCCCCAAACCCTGCCGTCCCCAGGCTCCACCCCCCAAACCTCCAGGCATTTCCCCACCTGGAGTTGGCAACCCTACCTAAAATACCCTTTCCACTTAGAAATGCATATGGTGGCTTGCAGATCAATGTATGATGATACAGTTTGGTATAGGGGTTAGAAGCGCAGACTCTAATCTGGGAGAACTGGATCCCCTACTCCTCCACTTGGGTCAGTCACAAGTTTTTTCAGAGCTGTTCTCTCAAGGCCAGTTCTTGAAAGAGCTCTCTCAGCCCCACCCACCTCACAGGGTGTCTGCTATGGGGAGGGAAAAGGAAAGGAGAGTGTAAGCCACTCTGAGACTCCTTCTGGTAGTGAAGGGCGGGGGTATAAGTCCAATCTCTTCCTCCTCCTCCTCTTCTTCTTCTTCTGTACAATGAAACCTTGAAGACAGAAAGAATTATTGAACATCAATCAAAACATTTGCCAGGACAGGGATTCAGCTTAAAATAGGCCTACCAGAATAATAATAAAATGTCTTCAACTGGCATTGGAAGGCCAGCAGTGTGGGTTCCTGCTAGATGTATCTTGATATTAATTTATTTTATTTATTTATAACATTTATTAGCTGTTTCCCTGCCTATTAGCCAGTTTGGTGTAGTGGTTAAGTGCACGGACTCTAATCTGGGAGAACCGGGTTTGAGTCCCCACTCCTCCACTTGCACCTGGCTGGATGACCTTGGGCAAGCCGTAGTTCTGATAAGAGCTGTTCTTGAAAAAGAGCAGTTTCTGTCAGAGCTCTCTCAGCCCCACCTGCCTCCACGGGTGTCTGTTGTGGGGAGGGGAAGGGAAAGGAGTTTGTAAGCTGCTCTGAGACACCTTTGGGTAGTGAGGGGCAGGGTATAAATCCAATCTCTTCTTCTTCTTTTACCTCACAGGGTGTCTGTTGTGGGGAGGGGGAGGGAACGGAGTTTGTAAGCTGCTCTGAGACACCTTCGGGTAGTGAAGGGTGGGGTATAAATCTCTTGCCATAGTTCTGATAAGAGCTGTCCTTGAAAAAGAGCAGTTTCTGTCAGAGCTCTCTCCACCCCACCTACCTCACAGGGTGTCTGTTTTGGGGAGGGGAAGGGGAAGGAGTTTGTAAGCCGCTCTGAGACTCCCTTGGGGAGTGAAGGGTGGGGTATAAATCCAATCTCTTCCTCTCTTTTTCTCTTCTTCTTCTAGGGACTTAACAAGATTAATAATAATAATACAGTACAATACAATAAGATACACAAAATGTATTAAAATCACTACCTAAAAAACAATGTTTTTTAAACTTCTTGTAGGCAGAGGAACGAATCAGATAGTGTCATGAATAAAGCCATATTTAGCTGCCTCCTAAAAACTGAGAGGAGGGGGGGCCGGGCACACCTCCCTGGGGTCACCCAGACCTCAAAACTTGCTATGGCACTTGAACAGCCGCCTTGGTGGCTCTTGCAAGGGCAGAAAGGTGGGATATAGGTTTTGTAAAATATAATAAATAAACACGTACTTCACTAAAGAGATATTGGGGGAGAGATCGGGAGACGGAGAGGGCATGCAGGCCAGTAGCAACCCGACACCCCCTTGGACATCTGCCTCAGCCCTGTTCCCAGAACAGTCAACTCCTAAATCTAAATCAACTTGATAGAATTTATTTCTCACTCCTTGCTGGACATTCCTTCCCATGTTAACTTTTTAGCTCAAGCGTGGGAGTGGCTCTTCGAGATGTTAACAATGGGGCCTTTTGTTCTCCTCCGGGCTCTTTGAATTCTAAAGAGCCCTTGTTCTGTTCTGCAGGTACCGAGAGAATTCATTAGGGGCCTTTAACGAAGCGGGTGGGGGGGCAAATGGGGGGGGTGTCACCTTATGATTCCCAGGACTTCGCCATAAAACCATCGAGGCAGAGGGGACTTAACATTCTTTAAGGAATGTGATCAAGGAAGGCTGTGTTATTAACGAGCAATAACTTGACTGCTTTCGCTAAAATTAGCTGAGGTTCCGGGGAAAACGAGGTTCATTGAAAGGCTGCCCCCTTTTCAGAGGAAATGGCAATAATCGCGCGATGCGCGTCGATGTGGCTTTGAAAAAGGTGACTCGACCGCAATCTTTTGTACAACCCTCTTGAGAATTTATAACCAGCTATCATAGGGTCGCCAGCTCCGGGTTGGGAAATACCTGGAGATTTGGGGGGCGGAGCCTGGGGAGGGCGGGGTTAGAGAAGGGGAGGGACCTCAGCAGGGCACACGGCCATACAGATGGCTCCAAAGCAGCCATTTTCTCCAGGGTAACTGACCTCTCTTGTCTGGGTATCAGTTGTAATAGTGGGGAGTCTCTAGGCACTACCTGGAGGTTGGTAACCCTAGCCATGAAGCAGCAGACATGGTTTCCCCACTCCTGGGATAGAATCATAGAATCATAAAGTTGGAAGGAACCTCCAGGGTCATCTAGTCCAACTTGGAAGGGACTTCCAGGGTCATCTAGTCCAACCCCCTGAACAATGCAGGGAATTCACAAATACCTCTACCCCCCACACCTCCAGTGACCCCTGTTCCATGCCCAGAAGATGGCAAAAAACCTCCAGGATCCCCGGCCAAATCGGCCTAGAGAAAAATTGCTTCCTGACCTCAAAGTGACAATCAGCATTACCCTGGGCATGCAAGAAAGGGCCGCGAGAACTAAGCACTGAGGCAACCCTTCCTGCCCTCCCTCTCACAATCTGCCCAAGTTTACAGAATCCGCATTGCTGTCAGATGGCCATCTAGCCTCTGTTTAAAAACCTCCAAAGAAGGAGAGCCCACCACCTCCCGAGGAAGCCTGTTCCACTGAGGAACTGCTCTGACTGTCAGGAAGATACACCGGGGGAGGGGGGGGTTGTTCAACATCTGGCAGGTCTTGTCCAAATCTGAGTTGTGGCATCTACCTTCTCCAATCCAGCCCAGTTGCCAGTTCCACGAGAAGATAGACGTAGCTAGTTACACAGGTTCCATAGCCATGTGATTCAGCAGCAGGGGGCTCGTGAGTGCAAAGAAGAGCTTTGGTCCCAACATCTGCATGGACACTTGTTTCTCAAACATTTAGCTGACCATGGGTACAGAGCAAGGGACAAGCTGTGTCCAGCACTGAATTCAATGCACAACGTCATGTGACGTGATATGCTGTCCCTGCAATCATAAGACCGTAAGAAGAGCCCTGCTGGGCCAGACAAGTAGTCCATCTAATCCAGTATCCAGTCTCAAACAGGGGCTGAGCAGTCCAACAAGACATAGACGCCAAGGCCTTACATAAGGGCCTAAGGAGAGCCCTGCTGGATCAGACCAGCGGTCCCTCTAGTCCAGCATCCTGTCTTATTCAGTGGCCCAGAAAACAAACAAGCACTGTATAAATAACGCAGACCATGGAGTGCACAAAGGTCATGCAAAGAAAAATTATATTGTAACAAAAGTAAAACTAGTAAAAATAACAAGGGACCACATATATCAGTAAAGCAAGATTACATCGTAAAATGTGCAATTCCATAAATAGTATACATAAGTTCATAAGTAGTTGACGAAGACTCCGGATTTTGATCTTCGTTTCGAGGGTTCTTCTTCAGAGTTCAAACTACTTCATAAAGTACTGATAATGTACAGAAGACTTTAGTCACGTATATGTAGGAAAAATCCTTCACACAGCACCGTTTCGTCTCGAGGTCCATCAAGAAATAGAGGCCAAGGCCTGCCTTAAGAGTAATCTTTCCTTAAAATCTGCCTCCATTCCTGAGGATTGGAAGGTAGCTAATGTCACTCCCATCTTTAAAAAGGGTTCCAGAGGAGATCCGGGAAATTACAGGCCTGTCAGTCTGACGTCGATACCGGGTAAATTGGTGGAAACCATTATTAAGGAAAGAATTAGTAGGCACATAGATGAACAAAACCTATTGAGGCAGACTCAACATGGGTTCTGTAAGGGAAGATCTTGTCTCACTAACCTGTTAGTGTTCTTTGAGGGGGTGAACAAACATGTGGACAAGGGGGATCCAATAGATATTATTTACCTTGACTTCCAGAAAGCTTTTGATAAAGTTCCTCATCAAAGGCTCCTAAGTAAGCTCAAAAATCATGGGATAGAAGGACAAGTCCTTTTATGGATCAAAAACTGGCTAGTTCATAGAAAACAGAGAGTGAGTGTAGGTGGGCAATTTTCTCAGTGGAGGGTGGTAAGCAGTGGGGTACCGCAGGGATCAGTACTTGGTCCACTGCTTTTTAACTTGTTCATTAATGATTTGGAGTTGGGAGTAAGCAGTGAAGTGGCTAAATTTGCGGATGATACGAAGTTGTTCAGGGTGGTGAAAACCAGTGAGGATTGTGAGGCACTCCAAAGGGATCTGTCAAAGTTGGGCGAGTGGGCGTCAACATGGCAAATGGGGTTCAATGTGGCCAAGTGCAAGGTGATGCACATTGGAGCCAAAAATCCTAACTATAAATACACGTTGATGGGGTCTGAACTGGCAGAGACTGATCAAGAGAGAGATCTTGGAGTTGTAGTGGATAACTCACTGAAAATGTCGAGACAGTGTGTGACTGCAATAAAGAAGGCCAATGCTATGCTGGGGATTATTAGGAAGGGTATTGTAAACAGATCAGCCAATATCATAATGCCGCTATATAAATCAATGGTGCGACCTCATTTGGAATACTGTGTGCAGTTCTGGTCACCACACCTTAAAAAGGATATTATAGCTTTGGAAAAAGTGCAGAAAAGGGCAACTCGAATGATAAAAGGGTTGGAACACTTTCCCTATGAGGAAAGGTTAAGGCGCTTAGGGCTCTTTAGCTTGGAGAAATGACGACTGAGGGGTGACATGATTGAGGTTTATAAGATTATGCATGGGAAAGAGCAGGTAGAGAAAGAGGTACTTTTCTCCCTTTCTCACAATACAAGAACTCGTGGGCACTCCATGAAATTGCTGAGCGGTCGGGTTAGAACGGATAAGAGGGAGTACTTCTTCACCCAAAGAGTGATTAACACTTGGAATTCACTGCCACAGGAAGTGGTGGCGGCTACAAGCATGGACGGCTTCAAAAGGGAATTAGATAAGCATTTGGAGCAGAGGTCCATCAGTGGCTACTAGCCACGAGGTATAGATAGGGGCTCTGGGGCAAGTGATGCCCTGTCTTCTTGGTGCTTGGGGGGTCAACAGTGGGAGGGCTTCTAATGTCCTGGCCCCACTGCTGGACCTCCTGATGGCACTGGTATTTCTGGCCACTGTGTGACGCAGAGTGTTGGACGGGATGGGCCTTTGGCCTGATCCAACATTGGCGTCTCTTATGTTCTTATGTTCTTACCCCAGGCCAACACCCGTACTGACTGCAAAGTCACCCACGAAGGGCCATAAATCTATGCAGAAGATACCATAAAACCCGATGATCAAAGAAAGCGAAAGCGGAATGCAGTGTGGACAGCACCATAAAATCCAATGGTCGAAGAAAGTGAAAGAAGCATGCGAGGCAGAGGGGAATTTCTGTTCCAGCGTGGGTTTCATAAAACAACGGAGGGAAAAGTCAATGCAGAATCTCGCCCAAGGTTGCCTTCCAACAGAAATAAATTAAACCAATCAAATCCTAGGTGTCTTTTTCTTTTATCACAGTGTGATCTCCTTCCCACATATTTTGGATTCCAGAGCCCTCTTTTCTGCATCGCACTGGGCCTCATCTATGCCAGTCCATATTTTGCCTTTCGCTGCCAGTTTGACGGCAAGGTGGTGGTTTTGAGCATAGGATCACACTGCAGGTTAAAGAAGGTTCAAAAGGCCATAATGCAGTTTTCCCTTTCAAATCCTCTTAACTCGTTTAGCAGGTATTGAATGGGGAAGGGAGGGGAAATGTAAGCTTTAGAGTGATCAGATTCCCTACCCAATCTTTTTGCAAATCTCGCCTTCAAAAGGAAAGTTAAGTCAGGTACACAATTTGTGACATCTAAAATTATCCTCCGGTTGCAGAGGGATCAAGTTGGTAGTGTTGCTAGTCTGATCGACAACGTGTTCTACAGCAGTGTGGGGGGTCTGCTACAGAGAAATCAGCTAACTTCCACAGGTATGAGAGCCAGCATGGGGTAATGCTTAGAGAACTAGACTAGGATCTGTGAGACTCGGGTTCGAATCCTGTTGGGCATTTAGCAGAGTAAATGAAGCGCAGCAGAAGAATGCACACAGACACATGTGTAACGTCTAAGAAAAATTTACTTCGAAATTAAGGAAAGGATTATATGGAAAGAAAAACGACAACAGCAGTCTAACTAACTCATCTTTCTAGTTCTGATCCACTCTGTCTTGTTTCTTCGTTCCCTCTGACCCACCGAAGGAAGGAATGGAAGATTTCCCCAAAAGTTCCATCTCTTATGTACTTGCAGAATAGCACGAACTATCTCCAATATATTCATTAGCAAACAGTCAATCTTAAAGTCACCACATTAAGAGTAAAACCTCCTCCCCTTTTGGTGGGAAGAATCTACTCTACACCGAATTGGTTGTATGCTAAACGCTGTTATTAGCGTACAGAAACTTCAGCTTAACCTTTTCATGACTGAAGGGATGATACTTGCAAAAACCCAACAAATCCACACTCTGTCATGGAATCTCACGGGGGGGGGGGCTTGGGACAGTCTCTCTCTACCTAACCTGCTTCACAGGGTTGTTGTTGTGTGGAGCAAATAAAGGAGAGAATGATGCAGTAAACCAGTTTGGGTCCCCATTGGGAAGGACAGCAGGTATAAATAAATAAATGGAGCAATGTGGTTGCTGTTGTGTCCTTAGATAGGCTCTCCCTGTTGGTTGGTCTCTTCTTGTATGCCATGTAAATATACAAGGAGCAAAAAAGAAAACACCACTGGCAGAAAATGAACGCACAAGCAAATAAGCAAGTATATAATCATTAAATAAGCATAACATCAAGTATAATATAAATCAATTGGCCAGTGACAGTGTCATAGATGCAACGAACATGAAATTGAGCAAACTTCAGAGGACGGCGGAAGACTGGAAGGCCTGGCGTGATCTGGTCCATGGGGTCGCGAAGAGTCGGACTCGACTGTGCGACTGAACAACAACCTACCTTCCTTACAGATCTCCAGGGGACTTACAATATTAATAAAATGCACAAAATAAATTACATTTAAAAAACAACATTTAAAATGTAGGACAGTTTTAATCAAATGCTGTCCTAATTTCACAACTACTCTACCTTGATTTAATGCACTATATGTTTTATTGCTTCCCTCTTATTGCCGTCTTTTCCCCCCTGGCCTGTTTCAATGTGTTACCAATTGCTGATCTTTTTGGAAGGTTTTCTAATGCGCCACACGGGGGTCAAAGGATTTGTTCTTGCAGCCTTGAGGTGCCTGAAACCCTGACATACCCTTTTGTCACATGCAGATTCCATGGCAATTTAAGAGCTTCTTTGATAACTCCCCCTCTTGTAACTTTTCCCAGCCTCTCAGAGGATTACCACTTACTTAGTCTTCTGTCCAGAAACGAAAACCACATCTCTGTGGCCGTTGCCGACTATATCACAACTGCACTAAAACCCCGAACTACCGCCATTCATTCAGTGCCGGGTTAAATGTGCAGAGATGATGCGGCTGTCTTGATTTTTAATCCGATGTTTTAAATCTTGTGTTCCGTGTTTACTTTTCCCTCAAGCGCCGAATGTTCTTTTCTCCTCAAGTATCTCAATGATTGTTATATTATTTTGCCTAAAAGCCTACGTGCTGGGTAGACTTCCCTGAGTAAATGTAAATACGTTTTATTTGTTGATTTGTGAAATCTTAAACATTATAAATAAATAAATAAATAAGAACCTGAAACCGTTCCTGAACTTCTGGCAACTGTACTCGTGGTCGCAAGTGCACCATTGCATTAATGCTGGGATTATGGGTTTTTTTAAAAAAGAGGTACACCTGAAACCATAACCTGAGACACAGCCCTCAGCGTCTTTCTCAAGTGAAGACTAAAGTACATCCAAAGGTTTCTTCTTGCAGCACTGAACCCCTCCGACCACAAAAAAGTGCCTTTCTGGGTGGCCTCCAATCAGAAGGCTGGAGGATTTAACTAACTTGTCTCCAAGACCGGCAGCCGTTCTCTTGGCAAACAGCCTCATTACCACCTCATTAGCATGCGCTGTTATTGTGAGAAGAAGGTGGCTGGGTAGGGGGCTCTCCAAAGGGGCCTCCGATGCGCCTTATTTTAAATGTAGTTATAAGACTATGGGCCCTGAGCGGGTGACAATCTGTCCTGTGAGCGGCATTCAAGTAACCCAGCTATCACAGTCAACAGCTGTGTTAATAACCATTGTGCCGCACAGTGTAAGAGCAGGGGGAAAATTGCCTTCTCAGAAGGGTAGTGGGATCTGTGTGTGCGAGTTACACCATCTGTGTGGCACCTGAAAAACAGACCGATTCACTGTTTCATTCCTTGCGACAGGGCTATGGAAATTGCCTCATCTACTCATCAACTGAGAGACCCAGTTTGGTGTAGTGGTTCAGAGCGCAGACTCTAATCGGGGAGAACCGGGTTTGATTTCCCACTCCTCCACTTGCAGCTGCTGGATAACCTTGGGCAAGCCGTAGTTCTGACAAGACCTGTCCTTGAAAACGAGCAGTTTCTGTCAGAGCTCTCTCAGCCCCACCTGCCTCACAGGGTCTCTGTGGTGGGGAGGGGAAGGGAAAGGAGTTTGTAAGCCGCTCTGAGACTCCAAGTGAAGGGCGGGGTATAAATCCAATCTCTTCTTCTTCTTCTTCTTCTTCTTCTTCTTCTTCTTCTTCTTCTTCTTCTCACTTCAGGGACAGATGCCGCTGACCACACAGGTGCAAAAAGCAGGCAATGTATCCAGTGTCAGTCATTTAACGGATGTATTCTACTGTGCCTGTGCAAAGAGGGAACAAATGACATCCCCGTCGAAAAGCCTGGGGACTGGATCCAACCCGATTCTTATCCACGCTAGAACCCCTTTCTCACGTATCCTCTGATTCCCTGCATAGTTGATGGTGGGAAAGTGTTAAAGAGGAATGCTCCTCACTTTCCATCAGGGAAAAAGGTGGCCGGATACAAGAACTGTGGGAAGAGTCCTGGTGAGTGGATGGCTTGGGGGGGCACCCACCCTGCTAGAGTCACCTTAACCCAGGGGGGGCATCCCCTGCTGGGGCCACCCCAACCCGAAGAAAGGGATAGGCATGATCTGGGGCCTGCCTGCCTACCTTCACCTGGTGTCACCGAGGGACGGGGTGTGCCCGTTCAGCCCGGCTTCACCAGGAGGAGGGGCAAAACAGGCCTGCCCCACCTCACCCTGCTTGGCCACCCAGCTCAGCCAGGAATCCCGTGCTCAGGAATCTCGTGCTCAGGGCTGGCAGGCAGACTCTCCCGCCCTCCTCTGGGGGCTGGGCCAAGACAAGCTGGGATTTGATGGGATCTTCTGCCCTGTTATTTAAAACAAATTGTACGTGGGGGG
>NW_015177260.1:10859-13778 GCF_001447785.1 Gekko japonicus
AACAACAAATTTGCATTTAAATAAACAAGATGGAGGCAACATGGTTTTACTGAAGTCTGGTGATCTGCCCAGCCAAAGACGTGAGCTTCAGAAATACACATCTTGCCCATACTTTAGCAAACATATTCCATATTTAGGTTTTGGAAATAAGTCAAAAGTTCTCATCCTTTTTTCTGCCAGGGCCTCTGTGTGTGTGTGTTTTTTTACACAGCTATACAACACAGGATTTTGTTGTTACACTGGAGGAATCCAACCCGAAGCTGCTCCAAACTCTTTGTGGAACACAGGAGTACAAATGAGTCAGACAAGGAAGAGGCCGTGGCTCAGCGGCAGAGCCTCTGCTTGGCATGCAGAGGGTCCCAGGTTCAATTCCTGGCATCTTCAATTAAAAAGGAGCAGGTAGTTGGTCATATGAAAGACCTCATCTGAGACCCTGGAGAGCCGCTGCTGGTCTGAGTAGACAATATTAAGTTTGAGGGACCAAAAGGTTTGATTCAGTATAAGGCAGTGTCCATGTGTCCACAGAGCAGATATAACAATGCTTAGATAATGGGGAAAGGCAGACCCTGTTGGATTCCTGCCTGCCGCAGAGAAAGCCTCACCAGAAAGAGGCTGCGACCCTACAATGAGCACCTGTTAATTGCTGCAGGACACTTCACTTGCCAAATCCTGAAATTTCAAAGGAGTAGCCAACTTTGGCTGTTGCAGCCAAAACAAACGGGAATTTTGCAGCCCCTTAAAGACTGGTGGTGGAAAGTGCCACACAGCTGACTGATGGCATTGGTTGAAGTTGAGCACACACAACATAAAGCTGAGCACACTCCGGAGGACGGTGGAGGACAGGAGGGCCTGGCGTGATGTGGTCCACGTGGTCGCAAAGAAGAAGAAGAAGAGGAGATTGGATTTATACCCTGCCCTTCACTACCCGAAGGTGTCTCAGAGCGGCTTACAAACTCCTTTCCCTTCCCCTCCCCACAACAGACACCCTGTGAGGTAAAAGAAGAAGAGATTGGATTTATACCCCGCCCTTCACTACCCAAAGGTGTCTCAGAGCGGCTTACAAACTCCTTTCCCTTCCCCTTTCCCACAACAGACACCCTGTGAGGTAGGCGGGGCTGAGAGAGCTCTGACAGAAACTGCTCTTTTTTCAAGAACAGCTCTTATCAGAACTACGGCTTGCCCAAGGTTATCCAGCAGCTGGAAGTGGAGGAGTGGGGAATCAAACCCGGTTCTCCCAGATTAGAGTCCGCGCACTTAACCACTACACCAGTGAAGAGTCGGACTCAACTGTGCGACTGAACAACAACATCCCTGAGTTAACTGGTTCAACAATTTGACTTCATATGTACCAACTAGGGAGGGGAGAATCCCAGAAATGTACTAATATTTTGTCTCTGTCTCTATTGTCAATTGTGAGCACTGTCTCGGGCCAAGAGATTCAAGGCTGCAGCTTGCCAGAATGGGAGATCTTTACTGTTTTTGCTTAAACCGGGTTCTGGCGAGCCACCCAATGTCAGGGGCTGTTGCTATGGGGAAGTGGGATTTATTCGGACTCGGTTATTTCAAAAAAAAATTGCCTGCACATTTGAATTATGCTTAGCAAGAGACTCAGAGTTCCTACTTCTTCGAGCTTGAAATTTTAACTTTTAAAAAGGGGTGACTGTAAAAAAAAACACATGTTTCTCAGTGAGAGAAGTGATCCCCTTCTCTTCATTTCCCTCCCCCCCTCCTCCTGCCCCCAGGATTAGCCTCAATGTTTGCCTTGCTTTGACTGGGACGTAAATACCCCCACGGTTTCCCCCCTCCCACTTCTTCCTATTCAGCTAATTCTTTACGTCTCAGCCTTTATGGGCTTCATTTGAGCTTTTTGTTTTGGGTTTTCTTTTTTACTCTGAAAAGACCGGCTAAACTGGGAACGGGGTGGGGCGGGGGATCCTTCTGCATTCAAATATGCCCTTTAAAACACGCTTCACACAATAATTCTCTCATCTGGAAGCTTCGGGTTGCCAACTGATTGGGAAAAAATTGCTTTCTTTTGTTCCTGTGCTCTTAAAAGCAGCCTGATGTGCAAAAATAGGCAGGTGATGCTTTTAGGGTTGCCAGTTCTGGGTTAGAATCATAGAATAGAATCACAGAATTGGAAGGGACCTCCATGTTCCTGTGCTCTTAAAAGCAGCCTGATGTGCAAAAATAGGCAGGTGATGCTTTTAGGGTTGCCAGTTCTGGGTTAGAATCATAGAATAGAATCACAGAATTGGAAGGGACCTCCAGGGGTCTTCAGTTCCTGTTGATCTTTAATACTTTGGGACAGTGACAGTGACACTGAAGAACCTTAAGTACACAGACTCTAATCTGGGAGAACCTGGTTTGATTCCCCACTCCTCCACTTGCACCTGGCTGGATCACCTTAGACTTAGTTCTGATAAGAGCTGTTCTTGAAAAAGAGCAGTCTCTTTCAAGAGCTCTCTCAGCACCGCCTACCTCACAGGGTGTCTGTTGTGGGGAGGGGAAGGGAAAGGAGTTTGTAAGCCGCTCTGAGACTCCAAGTGAAGGGCGGGGTATAAATCCAATCTCTTCTTCTTCTTCTTTTACCTCACAGGGTGTCTGAAAGCCACTGAGACTCCTCTGGGTAGTGAAGGGCGGGGTAGAAATCCAATCTCTTCTCTTCTCTTCTGTTCCACACCCAGAAGATTACAAAAGACCTCCAGGATCTCCACCCAAACTGGCCTGGAGAAAAATGGCTTCCTGACCCCACAGTGGCGATCAGCATTTCCCTGGGGGTGTAAGAAAGGGCCACGAGAACTAAGCTCTGAAGCAACCCTTCCTGCCCTCCCTTCTCACGATCTGCCCAAGTTCACAGAATCCGCATTGCTGTCAGATGGCCATCTAGCCTCTGGTTAAAAACCTCCAAAGAAGGAG
>NW_015177260.1:13939-16906 GCF_001447785.1 Gekko japonicus
GAATGGGAAATGGACTACTTCATCATACTACTTCATCATACTTCATCATGCTTGACCTACATTTCCAGGGCTCTTTTTGTAGAAAAAGCCCAGCAGGAACTCATTAGCATAATAGGCCACACCCAACAGCAGAAACTCATTAGCATATTAGGCCACACCCCTGGCAGCACAGCTCATTAGCACATTAGGCCGCACCCCCATGTTACTAGAAGTGTGGTCATCCAGCCCCACCCACCTTTTGCTTCTTATTCTGTTTACTTTGTTTGTTGTCAAAACCCAGGGCTTTTTTGTAGCAGGAACTCCTTTGCATGTTAGGCCACACACGCCTACTGTAGCCAATCCTAATGAGTTCCTGCTGTTGGGTGTGGCCTATTATGCTAATGAGTTCCTGCTGGGCGTGGCCAACTCGGGAGCCAGCCGGAACTCCGTTCCTGTGTTTTCCTGCCCAAAAATAGCCCTGCATTTAACACAAATAACTCTGAATAAAAGTTAAAGAACGTTATTGAGACAGTTAAAGAAAGTTATAACTCAATAAAAAATAAAAAAATGTTCACAGTTCTTTCTGGAGCTTCGTCTCTCTGTTTTGTTTTTGCTTATTTTGCTTACCAGTAAATGGTAGAAGGTGCATTATAAATGGGGGGCGGGGCGGTGGAACCCAACTTTAGTGGGTTAAAATCTAATTTGAAACTAATTTGAAACTTTATTTTCATGGAGGCAGATCACCGGCACTTTTGGCCAAAAAAATTAGATCACTACCTGTTCGAAGTTGGACATGCCTGACAGCCCTTCACCTGGAGCTTTTGAGGGGTGAAACCTGGACAGGGAGGGGTTTGGGGAAGGAGAGGGACTTCAGCGGGGTAGAACGCCAAAGAGTCCACCTTCCAAAGCAGCCAGTTTCTCCAGGGGAACTAATTGTGGTGATCAATTGTAATAGCCTTGGTATCTCCATGAGCCAGCTGGAGGTTGACAACCCTCGATGTTCTGTAGGGATTGTGGTTCAGCATCATCCTCGGCCATTGTCTGCAGATCAAGCTGCTGGGAAACGCACATGCGCAGGGACTGGTAAATGTGTTGGCAAACCTAGTTGGTGGCCTCCTCCCCCTGACAATGAAGCAGCTGCCGCCGCCTGATAGGATGGCATACTGATGAATGCTGTGATGGACTGCGTTAATGAAGGGCTCGGCACAGCTTGAAGTTAAATGCTTTTGAGTTAAATGGGGAACAGGCCGGAGCAGGGCTGCCAGCTCCAGGTTGGGAAATTCCTGGAGATTTGGGGGGGGGGGAGGTACGGAGGTTAACCGGTGTGGTTACGGCTGCCCGGTCCCCCGGGAGGGCGGAGGTTCCCCCACTGAAAGGGTCCCCAATCCGCTGGTCTGGAAAAGGTTCAGGCCGATGTGCCCGGTGCAATGATGTCACCTGGAAGTGACGTAATGACGTGGGGCACGTCGCCGGCTGACGCTCTAGCAAGTAGCCTGAAAACTCTATGGTACCATAGAGTTTCCAGGCTGATTGCTAGAGTGTCAGCCAGCGACATGCCCAAAGTGATGACATCACTTCCAGGTGACATCATCGCGGTGCACGTGCACAAAGCACACACACAAATGTCCCCGCTTTTAACGGTAAGTCACTTGGCAGCCCTAGGTGTGGTTAGTCCAGTCACCATGAGTTAGCAGAGTACTTAAATAAAGCTACAAATGCAGCAGCGTCACTTTGCCAGGTTACTCCGCTTACAAAGCTACACAGAGCCACGCTGCGAGTTTAGAAGACAAATACTCCTCTCTTTGTTTGAGAAGGACACTTTGGATAGGAACGAGCAGGGACAGGATAGAGTACTAACTTACTAGCTAAAGGATGGAAGCAGATGGCGAGAGGCCCATCTGCCTCATGGTGCCAAGAGAGGGACCGCATGTCCCTCTCTTGGTGCGTGCGGGTAGAGAGCAAGTCTGCTGGATGACCTTGGGCAAACCATAGTTCTGTCAGAGCTGTTCTTGAAGTAATGTGTGTTTTAACACCCGCTTCATCGACTGCGTTTCCTCCCGCATTTCTGCACTTTACAAAAAGGAGATCTTATCTGCAAATCAGACTGCTGCTGAGCAAGGGAAAGGAAAAAAGCCGCCAACCCGAAACAGAACCCAGTTTGAGAGCCATTCTGGTGTAGTGGTGAAGTGAGCGGACTCTAATCTGGGCGAGCCGGGTTTGATTCCCCACTCCTCCACTTGCACCTGGCTGAATGACCTTGGGCAAGCCATAGCTCTGATAAGAGCTGTCCTCGAAAAAGAGCAGTTTCTGTCAGAGCTCTCTCAGCCCTGCCTACCTCACAGGGTGTCTGTTGTGGGGAGGGGAAGGGAAGGAGATTGTAAGCTGCTCTGAGACACCTTCGGGTAGTGAAGGGCGGAGTACAAATCCAATCTCTCCTCCTCCTCCTCCTTCTTTCAGAGTGAGAGAGAAGCAGGAAAGGGAAATTGGTCCTTGAGAGCACAATCTGCATTTCAAAGGGGACAGTGGCAGAAGTGCAGATACAGGAAGAAAGGCCAGTGTGCCTGTCTAGCTATCTAGTCTCTCTTGCCATTCATTCCGGGGGTCTGAAACAGGCGACATCGCAGCTGGAACTTCCAACAGCACGGACTCCAATGGGGAATTAATGCCATAGCCTCCTCTCTCCAAAACAGCCATTTTCTTCAGGGGAGCGGATCACTGCTGCCTGGTGGGTCAGTTGCGATCCCAGGCGATCCCAGGCGACCCTAAGCTGGAGGTGGCCACCGTGTTTTCCAGACACCGGAAAGCAGGTTGAACAAACAATTGCCACGCATCCCGCTTTTGCCTCTAATAAACAGGTTTTGCTAGTTGGGGTGTTCCCAGAACCTGCGGAAGCTGTTTGACTGTAGACTGGCAGCAGGGCGAAAGTGGGTGGCGACTGGGGGAAGCATCGCCTCTGTGAAAAACCACCTTTCAGCTCTCCTCAAAATA
>NW_015177261.1:0-1871 GCF_001447785.1 Gekko japonicus
GCACCTTGAAGACCAACCAGGTTTCATCCCGGGACAACAAAGAGCGAGGACCTTAAGACCAACCGACTTGTGTTCTTACTGATCTGTTCTGTGTTAAAACCTGGTTGGTCTTCAAGGCGCCACCGGGACTCAAAACGTCGCTCTGCTGCTTCGGACCAACGCAAGGACCCCACCTGAATCTGTTCCGTGCTCAGGTTTGGGTTGTCTCCCCCCCCCCAACAGAGAAAACCCAACATCCTCCTGCCTTCAGTGTTTGTGTAGCTGGGATCGACTGGGGCATCTAAACCAGGATGTGAGGACAGGTTCGTGCTGCTTCCCACGATTTTGTGTTTGGCTGTTCCCAAGACTCCCTTTGTGTTCACAGCAGCGCCCTGGGCCCTCCCTTCCTCCTTTGCTTCCTCCTGTGGAGGAGCTGGCCTGATGCCACTGCCCCTACAGTCCTAGGTTCCCAACCTCCAGGGGGGCCCTGGAGACCTGCTGGAATCACAGCTGATCATCAGACTCCATAAATCAGTTTCCCTGGAGAAGACAGATCCTTTGGAGGGTGGGCTCCATGGCATTACAGCCCTGTCCTCCCCAAACCCTATATCCACCCCCCCCTCCCCTGCCCCACCCCTTCCAAAGCCCTCTGTGGGATGCCAAACTCCAGGCGGGGCCTGGAGATCTCCCATAATCATAACTGTTTCCCAGACTACAGAGATCAGTTCCCTCGGAGGAAATGGCTGCTTTGGAGGGCCCACGCCTCCACATGCAGCTGCCGGCAAGGGTGTAGACTTTCCAATTTCCCGGGGGGGGGCTGGGGCTGGGCCAGAGGCATTGCTGTGCTAGGAGCAAGGGTGGCTCCCGGGGGAGGCTGAGCACCTTCTTGAAAATTTCGGCGGGGGCTGAAGCCCCGCCGCCCCCACGAAGATTACGCCTATGGCTGCCGGTGCAACCTTGGGCCAGTCACAAGTTCTCTCAGAGCTGTTCTCTCAAGGGCAGTTCTGGGGAGAGCTCTCTCAGCCCCACCTACTTCCCAGGGTGTCTGTTGTGGGGAGGGGAAGGAGTTTGTAAGCCGCTCTGAGACTCCGAGTGAAGGGCAGGGTAAAAAAACACAATCTCTTCTTCCTCTGCTCTATGATACTGTACCCCACTTAGCTCTCTCCCCGGGCTCAACTCTCTCTCCCCCCCCAATCTCGAGGAATTTCCCAAGCCGAAACTGACGACTCTAGTTCCCCTCCGTGGTATGGCTGGCGCAGCAACAGACTCCAAGGGGGGAGTGTCGGCTTGCAAAGCCCCTCTTGACAGAAGCCAGGAGGGGGGCGGCGGAAGGTCTCGCCCAGCATTGCAATTGCGGAGGCAAAACCTCACCCGGACGGGAGCGCGGAGGGGGGGGGGGCGATGCTCCCTCTAAGCTGTGGAGTCCTGTGAGCAAAACGGTCTACTTTAGGAGCTCCTGGCATGAAAGTGGCGAGCGAGCGATTTTGGCTGCTGCATAAACTAGTTCGCTCCGGGGGCGCCCTCCCTTCCTGAGCTGAGACAAAAGCGTGTGAGCCGGAGGCTAAGAAACTGTGAGCTGGCTCACCGGAACTCAGCGTAGGGGGAACGCCGGAGGGGCGCTGCGCTTGCACCCCGGGGGTGCGCAAAGGGCTTGGGCTGCCTTGCCGCTCACTCACCGGAGCTCCCCCCGAGCAGCAGGAGGGCGACTCCCCCCAGCAGTAGCCGCAAGCGGCGCCGGGCGGCGCTCATCGCCGGAGCCTCTCTGCGCCCTGGCTGCGGCCTGAGTCTGACCCCGGAGGCGCGCCGAAACGCGGAACCTGCGGGGCGCGGGGAGGAGCTTGCGCGGGGCTCTGGCCGCCTCGCCCGCCCCTCCCGCCACCTGTTGCAGGCGT
>NW_015177261.1:2299-15932 GCF_001447785.1 Gekko japonicus
GCTGAACTTTTGGAGGACCTCTGGAACACAGAGATGTCCCCCGATGGTTGAGATGATGCCTCTCTTGCGTGTGCACTGCTCATTCGGGAACAGGAATTCACTGGCAGAACTCTCGTCAGTGACGTTTTCGACCAGCTGGCTTGTAACTCTGGAGCAGAGAAACCCATACACACAGTGGGAGAAACTACTAAGATGTCTGACTAGGGTCCACCTGCTTAATCTGGCAAAGTTTGCCCAGCATCTAGAGAAGCCGTGTTGGATCAGGCCCATGGCCCATCCAGTCCAACACTCTGTGTCACACAGTGGCCAAAACCCAGGTGCCCTCAGGAGGTCCAACAGTAGGGCCAGGACTCCAGAAGCCCTCCCACTGTTGCCCCCCCTAAGCACCATGAATACAGAGCATCACATAGCCTGAGAGTTCCTATCTATACCTTGTGGCTAAGAGCTACTGCCTCTCTTGCGTGTGCACTGCTCATTCGGGAACAGGAATTCACTGGCAGAAGTGAACTCTCCTCAGTGACGTTTTCGACCAGCTGGCTTGTAACTCTGGAGCAGAGAAGCCCCCCACACACACACACACAGTGGGAGAAACTACTAAGATGTCTGACTAGGGTCCCCCTGCTTAATCTGGCAAAGTTTGCCCAGCATCTAGAGAAGCCATGTTGGATCAGGCCAATGGCCCATACCTTGCGGCTAATAGCCACAAAGAACATAAAAGAAGACGTGTTGGAACAAGCCAATGGCCCATCCAGTCCAACACTGTGTGTCACAGTGGCCAAAACCCAGCGACCAAAACCACTGTTGCTCCTCAAAAAGCCAGGAATACAGAGCAGCTCTGCCCCAGACATAAGAACATAAGAGAATATGTTGGACCAGGCCAATGGCCCATCCAGTACGACACTGTTTGTCACAGTGGCCAAAACCCAGATGCCATCCCCAGCGACCAAAACCACTGTTGCTCCTCAAAAAGCCAGGAATACAGAGCAGCTCTGCCCCAGACATAAGAACATAAGAGAATATGTTGGACCAGGCCAATGGCCCATCCAGTCCAACACTCTGTGTCACACAGTGGCCAAAACCCAGGTGCCATCAGGAGGTCCACCAGCGGGGCCAGAACTCCAGAAGCCCTCCCACTCTTGCCACCCCAAGCACCAAGAATACAGAGCATCACCGCCCCAGACACAGTGTTCCATCTATACCTTGTGGCTACAAGCTACTGATCGTTTCTCCGGCAAATTCATCTCTGTACTTTATGCAGGCCCAGGTAGATGATCCTTGAACTGCTGCATCCACATGCATGTAGGATGGATCCATCAAGGTGTATTCGTCGTCAATGGACCCTCCATATTTAAGGGCATTCTACCTCACAGTGCCAAGTGCCCTGCTTGTGAGAAGAGGAGGAGGTGGAAGAGGAGGAGACTGCATTTATATCCTGCCCTTCACTTGGAGTCTCAGAGCGGCTTACAAATTCCTTCCCTTTCCCCTCCCCACAACAGACACCCTGTGAGGTAGGCAGTGTTCCCTCTAAGCTGAGGTAGTGTGAGCTAGCTCACAGTTTTTTAGCCTCTGGCTCATACATTTTTGTCTTAGCTCAGGAAGGGTGGCTCCAGAACAAACTAATTTATGCAGTAGCCAAACCACTTGCTCACAACTTCAGTGCCAGGAGCTCACAGATTAAAATTTTGCTCACAAGATTCCACAGCTTAGAGGGAACATTGGAGGTAGGTGGGACTGAGAGAGCTCTGATAGAAACTGCTCTTTTCCAAGAACAGCTCTGCCAGAACTATGGCTTGCCCAAGGTCATCCAGCAGGTGCGAGTGGAGGAGTGGGGAATCACACCCGGTTCTCCCAGATTAGAGTCCGCGCACTTAACCACTACAGCTGTAGCACTAGCTAGTAGCACCTTAAAGACTAACACAATCTGTGGCAGAGCTTTCGTGAGTTCCTGCTCACTTCTACTGCTCCAGACAGACTAACACGGCTACCCATCCTGATCAGAAGCAACTGGTTGGTACTGAATTGGGTGGGTCTGTTGTGTGAATGCAAGCCCGTGGACAGAGAATGAAAATTCAGTTTCTTTTACCTTACCAGGTGGCTTTGAGAGTAGCACGTTTTAAGGAGGAAAAGGATGACGGACACCTAATTTAAAGGTTTAAAAAGGAATAATGAATTTATCGAGGAATTTGGTACAATACTATGCAGGGGGAACTCATCCTAAGCAAATACCAGCAAATACTAAGTCAAAGCACAGATAAATAGCACAGCAACCACCAAAAAACTGATCAGAGTTGCTCCAATTTGGAGCAGGTGTTACTTTTAAGCTGAAGGTGTAAATGTGAGGAAAACTGGGAAATCCAACAGAGGAGAAGATGAATTTGTTGGGACAGACTGGGGTCTTCCAGTCAGGAGGCCCAAACAACAAAGAGGAGCAAAGTGCGAGCTCTCTGTGTGGTTATTATTATCATATGGAAGTGCGTGTAGTATAGCCAGGCAATCTTAAGATTGTCTGGCAGCCAGAAGTTCTAATTGCGTAAAGCTTCTGTGCTTCCAAGGCAAGTGGTGTGGGTTTTTTTAATTTAACCCAATAAAAGGAATACTTGGGAGGTGGGCAACTTATCAGGAGAAAACTATTACTGGGAAAAGGCAGGAGAAAGGGAAGGTTGTTGTTGTTTTTTAATGTTTTAAAGATGATATTCCCATATTTTGTCCTACAAAGAAGTGTCCCCAGAATTTAGATGTCATTTACAAAACAGCAATTTGTACAGAATTGTTGGGTGTTACAAGTTAAAACACTTCCGTATTTACAGGGTTAACGATGTTTGTTATGATCAACAGGAAGTCACATGTTTTGTTTGTAACCAATCTGTTTGAGCAATAGAATGCCGGGGAACTTTGGAGCTAACTTAACAGTCTGATCGGAAATCAATGTGTCAAGTATTTAGCCTATTGGATTCTTCTTCCTGTCTTTGTTCTGATTGAAGAAGGAGACGCCACCATTCCTACTGTTTACCTGTAGCTGTAAGGATGTAGCCATTTTAGCTGTTTCTTATTTTTCATATCCTGTGTACCTTTTCCCCATGTTAGGTTGATAGTAAACTTTCATATTCTTAAACTCACCATGGACTCAGTCTCTTAATACTTACTCTGCTGACTTACTTAATAAGAATCCCAACAAGAATGTTATCAAGAAGCCATCTGAACAGGCAGAATACTTATTATCAGGGCTATTTTTGGGCAGGTACGCACAGGAATGGAGTTCCGGCTGGCTCCTGAGTTGGCCACGCCCAGCAGGAACTCATTAGCATAATAAGCCACACCCAACAGCTACATTAGGGGTGTGTGGCCTAACAGGCAAAGGAGTTCCTGCTACAAAAAAAGGCCCTGGGTTTTGACAACAAACAAGGTAAACAGAATAAGAAGCAAAAGGTGGGTGTGGCTGGATGACCACACTTCTGGTAACATGCGGGTGTGACCTAATAGGCTAATGAGCTGTGCTGTCAGGGGTGTGGCCTAACATGCTAATACGTTTCTGCATCACTCTTCTCCACACCGTCTCCCAGTCTGTACATCCGGCTAGCGTTGGCGCAGGCCCAGATGTGTCTTAAGTCACAGGCTTTCAGGGAATACTCCAAAGCCCGGCTCATGTCCTTTGGCACCCCAGGGGCTCCTTGAAGGTATATAGCACTAAGATGAAAGCAGCTGGGAGCGAAACCACCATCACAAGCTTGGCTGTAATAGTCCCTGGCCAGAGAGGCGTTAGGCTGCTGGTGGTCGTTTCCCCGCCCACCACCTTCCAATAGCCCAAGGTTGTGACAAGCCTCGGTGGATTTCTTGCCCCCTTTCTCACAAGACTTCAAAAAGCAGCTGTAGGCCCTTTTAAAATCAGCGGGCAGGCCACCTTTCCCAGTTATATAGTGAGCCCCGAGTTTGTAGCAGCTCTCACTGTGCCGGTTGTCCTCACAGTTCTTCAGCGCTTTGGCGGCTGCCTCGAAATTCCTCTTCGCACCCTCCAGGTAGTCAGCCAGACGGTGACACCCATCAGGATCCATCTCCTTGTAGCACTGGAAACTGTATTCCACGCCCAGGTTATCCAAATACTCCTTCACCTCCTCTTCATCCTCGAAGTTGACCAGCCCAGCCATTTCGCTTCAGGGACGAAAAAATCAAAGGGAGTGCATTTCACCCTCGCAGGTCCCTTCAAGCAGTGTTCCCTCTAAGCTGAGTTAGCGTGAGCTAAAGGTAAAGGTTCCCTTGCTCGACAGCCAGTCGAATCCGACTCTAGGGTTGCGGTGCTCACCTCCGTTTCAAAGCCGAAGAGCCAGCGCTGTCCGAAGACGTTTCCGTGGTCATGTGGCCGGCATGACTAAACACCAAGGCGCACGGAACGCTGTTACCTTCCCACCGAAGTGGTACCTATTTATCTACTTGCAATTTCTTGCTTTCGAACTGCTAGGTTGGCAGGAGCTGGAACTAGAGATGGGAGCTCACTCCATGCCGGGCTGGCCAGGCACAATTCCTTAGTAGCTTGAGTCTGAAGACAATGGGTCCGTAGGATCCTAGCCGGCCCAATGAAAGGGCTAGGTTCCCAGCCGGGAGGCCAATAGGTCTCGCGGTTACTGTAAATAGCCTATCGGGAGTAGGGGGTGTGTCTGGGTGAGCTTGGTGGCGGGTTTTCTGAAGGCATATAAACCGGCGTGCGAGCCGGTCAGTTGTCTTTGTTCTGTACTAAATAAAGGTATGCTGAGCTGAATCACTTTCCGTCTCCATACTTTTCATCCATCATGTGGCCGGCATGACTAAACACCAAGGCGCACGGAACGCTGTTGAACTACTGACCTTCCACAGCCTGCAGTTCAGCGTCTTAACCACTTGAGCCCCGCAGCTAGCTCACAGGAGGCTCACACGTTTTTGTCTCTGCTCAGGAAGGGATGGGCTCCAGCGCAAACTGATCTTTGCAGCAGCCGAATCGCTCGCTCACAGCTTTAATGCCAGCAGCTCACAAGGCAGAATTTCTGCTCACAAGACTCCACAGCTTAGAGGGAGCATTGGTTCCGGGAAACGTTTTCCGCCACGTCTGAAAAAGGGCACCCGTGTTTGGCTTGACGATTTCGCCGCCCGTCCTGTGGCTCAGAAGACGCCTCCTGCTGGGATAGACGCCGCTCGACTCCGAGTTGCTGGCGGGAAGGGCGAGAGCAGCCATGGAGGGAGGGAGGGCGGGGAGAGAAAGAGGGAGGGCGGCAGGCGGCAGGGACGCGCACACCCCGCCAGGCTGGGGCTCTCCGAGAAAGGGAAGTTCCTGACCGAAATGACAGAATTACAAAACGGCGGAGACACGAGTCGTATATTTGGCAGGCACTTTGCGACAACGGGAAGAGCTGCGTGGGAGGTTAGGTTAACGTCTGGATGGCGTTCATGTCCGGCGCAGCCCCGTAGCTATGGAATTCTTTGGGAGGAGGCCTTGGGGGGGCCGCCAGCTAATTAAATGGAAGTACAGTGCAGGTGGTAAGTTGGAGCACTTTGGGGGCAGCCCTGGAGGGAGGGGGCCCAGAAGAAACACAAGGGGGCCGGGCCCCGTGGGCCCCATGTTAGCTACGGGCCTGGTCCGGCGTTCGCGTGTCAAAGACAAGACAGGGAGAGCCGCCGTCTTCTGGCTCGGCGTGGCTCAGTTGCTGTGTCATCCTGTCGGCGCCCCCCCCCCGCGATCCCTCCCCAAATGGCATCACTGGAGAGTCAGGCGACGTCGCCGCAATTGTGTTTGTTGCCGCAAGATCCATCCCGAGACGCAAAAGGTGGCGATCTCTCTGCGCCTGCCCCCTGCGGGCTGGGACTTCCTGGGGCTCCACCCCAGCCAGCCAAGTCCAGCGCCGCCCCCCTTCTCTGAGCCTCGTTCCTCTCTTAACCCCTTTCTTGCCCTGCTACATCCCATCTGGTTTTGGGGAAGAAGAAGAAGATGAAGATGAAGATGAAGATGATGGATTTATACCCGCCCTGCACTCATCTCAGAGCATCTTACAAACTCCTCTCCCTTCCCTTCCCCGCAAGAGACACCCTGTGAGGTGGGTGGGGCTGAGAGAGCGCTGAGAGAAAGTGCTCTTTTTCAAGAACAGCTCTGACAGAACTATGGCTTGCCCAAGCAGCTGCCAGTGGAGGAGTGGGGGGAATCACCCAGCAGCTGCCAGTGGAGGAGTGGGGGGAATCAACCCCGGTTCTCCCAGATCAGAATCCGCACACTTAACCACTACACCTAACTGGCTCTCCACCAAACTGGCTCTCAGAAGCCCCTACACCGCCAGCTGATACCCTGGGCTGTCAAACCTGCTTCCCCTCTGCCTGGTGGGAGGGACACAGTCCTGGGGGTGGCACACCCACACTCTTGCTGGGCCTCTCAGGCAGCCAGCTGGGAGGTCTCCAGGACCCACCGGGAGGTTGGCATCTGAGGGGGGCGCCACGAGGCGGCCTCGCCTAGGGCACACAAACCCCCTTGGGCCGGCCCCGAGTTTGGTGTCGTGGTTAAGTGTGCGGACTCTAATCTGGGAGAGCCGGGTTTGATTCCCCCACTCCTCCACTTGCACCTGCTGGATGACCTTGGGCAAGCCGTAGTTCTGATAAGAGCTGTTCTTGAAAAAAGAGCAGTTTCTGTCAAGAGCTCTCTCAGTCCCACCTACCTCACAGGGTGTCTGTTGTGGGGAGGGGGAGGGAGAGGAGTTTGTGAGCCGCTCTGAGACTCCGAGTGAAGGGCGGGGTATAAATACAATGTCTTCTTCCTCAGTCAGAGGCAAGAACCTTATTCTGTTTGTTGTGAAACGAAGCTGTTGGTGTGAATCACTCTGGGAAAGGAGGAACCGAGGAAGTAGTACCCTGGTTTCCCGAAAATAAGACCTACCCCAAAAATAAGCCCTAGCAGGATTTCTATGAATTTGTGGTATAAGCCCTAGTGTGTCTTCTTGAGAAAAAATAAATATAAGACAATGTCTTATTTTCGGGGAAACACGGTAGAAATTACCTCAGGTCCTTTTTCTACCTTCCCAGGCTGCCTGGGTGTGAAAGCAAGCAACTAAAATAGCACAGCTGTTTCTTAGTGTTCCCGAACAGCCCAGGCCGTAATTAACTCGGGTCATTGCTAGGGGAAAGTGTGGGAGGGAGGGTGGAGAGCTGAGAAAGCACCTGGTCCTTCACAAGAGGGAGGTTTGCCACCATGAGGCAGCATCCTGCATTGCCCAGCCTCCCTGTGTAGCTTTACGATCTAAGAGAGAAACGGGCTGGATCGGGCCTAAGGTCCCCCCCTGCATGGAATTAGTGACTGACAGGGGTCATTTCGTAGAAAAAGAGGCACAGGAGCTCATTAGCAAAACTCATTAGCATAACTTGTTTGCATATGCCACACCCCCTGACATCACCGGAAGTGTGTCAGAAGGCAACACCCACCGCTCAGGCTCCACTGGACTGTTTTGGGTTGCTCGCTATTGGGGGGGGGGAAGGTGCAGATCTGCCCGCGCAGTGGAGTGCGAGCTTGTCCCTGAATAAAACTTGGTCTTAAAGGTGCCACTGGACAGTTTTGGGCCGAGGGGGCTCTGCAACTTACCTGGCTGCTTCTTGCTCTGACTAAGGGCTGCTGGGAGCAGGGGGTGGGGCTTGCTGTATGTGCCCGCCCCCTGGGCTCTTTACTGTTGGAGCTCCGCTCCTGTGCGCTCCTGCAGGAAATGACCCCGGTGACTGATAAAGGGCCCAGTTCTTCCAGGGTAAGGGTTCTCTCCCATTGCTAGAGATCTAGAAGGTCTGTTGTAGCTTTACGGTCTGACAGACCCCAAGGGAACCTTCCCAACTCATAGGGTTGCCAACCTCCAAGTGGCACAACACAGCAAGAGGGCCACGGTGTGTGTAGGCTGATTAACAAAACCGCAGCACCATGTATATAATTGTATATAAAGTATGGATTCTTATTTCTTTTAACAGTCTTTGCAATCACTTTTATGTGGTATTTTGTGATGATATGCTTTAATCTTCTGTGGCTGCGGTCACACGGAACATTAGCCACACTACAGAGACGGAAGATAGGCGGATTTTCCGGGCGCGATCACAGCGCCACATCTGGGAAGCATAGAGCTCCCGTGGCGAACCCGAGGCTTCCCGCCGAAGATGCAGGGTAAAAAACCGGAAACCGCGGGGCAAGGGCGAGCGCCTGATCACGTTTTCGGTGGTAGGTCGTGGCATCCTGCACCCGCCCATGTCCCGTCGCTAAAAGGGTTTCCCCCCCAAGTCTCCACGGGATGCGCACAAGCACCCAACGGCGCATGCGCACACTTCGTTTAAAAACAAACAACACTGCCCCCTCCTCTTTTCCGTACCCCCCCACTCCTGGCTCGGCCTGCTCGAGAGGAACTCTCTGCACCCGGCGGCAGAGGGGGAGGTGCAGGGGGGGTGTGGCGGGAGGGTGGCCCGGCTGAAGCTCCTCCTTGAGGGGACCGGACGGAGGACACAGTTTGCATTCCTCTGCAGCCCTGGAAGGGGTTAAACCCACGGAGCCTTTTGCTAGAGAGGCCGTCCTTAGGGTCTCCGCTTGTGCGGATTCCCCCTCTTGGCCGCGCGTGGGCGAAACGACTTCGGGAGCGTCCCGAAGATGCGTCTGCCATTCACGAAGTCCAGACCGGAAGCCCTGTAATTTTCTATGTTTACTTTGATATAATCTACATATTTTGTAATACATTGTCTTTATTTCAAAGAATACCATAATAAAGTACTACATATAAGTGATTGAAGAAGAACAGATTGGATTTATACCCCGCCCTTCACTCGGAGTCTCAGAGCGGCTGACAAACTCCTTTCCCTTCCCCACCACACAACAGACACCTTGTGAGGTAGGTGGGGCTGAGAGAACTCTGACACACACTGCTCTTTCAAGGACAGCTCTTGTCAGAACTACGGCTTGCCCAAGGTCATCCAGCAGCTGCAAATGGAGGCGTGGGGAATCAAACCCAGTCCTCCCAGATTAGAGTCTGCGCACTTAACCATTACACCAAACTGGCTTTCAAACCGGATTGCAAATACTGTTAAAAGAAATCAGAATTGATACTTTATATATAATTATATACACAGTGCTGCAGTTTTGTTAATTAACCTCCAAGTGGCACCTGGAGACCTCCCAAAGGACTAGAACTCGAGGGCATCCAATGAAGCTGATGGGCAGTAGGTTCAAGATGGACAAAAGGAAACACTACTTTATGCAGATAGCGATTAAAAGGTGGCATTCGCTGCCAGAGGATGTAGTGATGGCCACAGGAATGAAAAGCTTGAAAAGGGGATTAGAGAGATTTGTGGAGGATAATTCCACCAGTGGCTACCAGCCATGGTGGCTGAGGAGAGCCTCCACATTCACATTTTCTCTAGGGAGGCAATATCAGGGGAAGGCCTCGGCCTCTGTGCCCTGTTGCTGGCCCTCCAGAGGAACTGCTTGGCCACTGTGTGAGACAGGATGCTGGACTAGACGGACTATTTGTCTGATCCAGCAAGGCTCTCCTTGTGTTCTTATGAAGGTCTCAGCTTCTGTGCCCTGTTATTGGCCCTCCAGAGGAAATTGTTGGCCACCGTGTCAGAGAGGAGGCTGGACTAGAAGGCTACAAGCTCCTCTGCCTGCCCAATTTCTCTTTCACTATCCGCAAGCAGCCTTTGCGAAAGCACAGTAGTCGACCTTGTCTCGGTGGTTCTTCGGTGAGTCTTTGGGGTGCACGGGGGTGGGGGTGGTGCAAATAGCTTCTCCCCTTTGCAGAAGTGGGGGCCAATAGGTGGGTCCCGTCTTTTGAATGGGAGGGGGCTCTGGGGTTTTTCTTGGAAGGAATGCGGCACACCTACACACACACCCAGGTCCAAAGAAGCCGTGCTGGCGTGACCGAAGGTGTGGGTGGGTGTTACGGTCCTCCTCTGTAATTACTACTGAACGTTGGGCAGGACGGCTCATTGCAAGAGGAGCCCTGTATCTTCTTCCTTATGCAAAGTTTTCGGGAAACGGCTGAGAGAGAAAAGGGTGGCTCTCCCACCAGGCCTTTGATTAGGGTGCCGCCTATCGCCTCCCGAATATTGAGGCCCTGGCCCCAGTATCAAACACCAACTTAATAATCAGCAGCCTGGCAAAAAAAACCCAACACCCCAGACTATGGTGGTAGTTGACTACTTGGAGGGGGGGGGGAGACATGATTGCTCTCTTTAAATATCTGGAAGGCTGCCATTTGGAGGAGGGCGAGGAGCCGTTCCGGTTGGCAGCAGAGGAGAGGACCCGAAGGAACGGGTTGAAATCACATGCAGAAAGGTATCGGCTGGATATCAGGAAAAACCTTTTCAGGGTCAGAGTGGTTCAAAGGTGAAATCAGCTGCCTAGGGAGGTGGTGAGCTCCCCTTCACTGGCAGCTTTCAAGAAGAGGCTGGACGAATATTTGTCAGAGATGCTCTAGGCTGGTCCTGCGTTGGGCAGTGGGTCGGACTAGATGGTCTGCCTGGGCCCCTTCCAACTCTATGATTCTATGACGCTGAGAGAATGCCGCCATTGTTTACTGTCTTACCAGCAGCTTCTGATGTGTTTTATTTATATGTTGTGGTTTTATTTAAATCCAAGGTTTAACACAGTCTGCTGTTTTAACACATTCTGCTGTTTTAACATATATTCCGTAAGCCGCCCTGATCCTGCCTTGGCAGGGAGGGCGGGATACAAATCAATCAATCAGTCAAACAAACAAATAAAAAGTGGAGGAAGGGGTAATGTAAAGCTGGGGGGTTGGAGAGAGCCCCTCACTTTTAATCTCACCCCCCCACACACACACACAAGTTCTGGGTCCCCGGTGGGCGAACAGCAGCACCCTCTGATGTCCGAGGAAAACCCTTCCAAGAGGTCCCACTGATTTCCCACAAAGGGCAGTGCCAGGAGGGGTGCCGGAAGGTTCCAGCAAAAACACAGAGCACACTTGGATTTTTAAAAGCCACGGATCCTGCACAGATGCACATGCTTTTACTTCTGGGGCTTACTGCTCACAGTAGACCGGCCTAGGTTTTCTCCCTGAGGGCGGTGACTGGACCAAGGTCACCCAGCGAGCTTCCACAGCCGCGTGAGGATTGGAACCCGGGTCTTGAAGATCCTGGTCTGACACTCTAGGCAGCACCACACCACGCTGGCTCTTAGTTTAACTGCTCTTGGAAACTGTGCTCTGGAAAGTGGGCCTCCCCAAAAGCACTATTGCCAAGGTTCCTTGGTAATGGCAGGATAGTTAAATGGGTAGGAATCTGAGGGTAGATTTGCCCTTAAGTTTCTGTTTTGTCACGCTGTAGAAATTGACCGGCTACCTCTGAATGGCCCACCGATATGTTTTAAGCTTCACAGGAGGGACAGGCCTGCAAATGGAACTCTCCAGAAGGCTTTTGCAAGTCCTCAGCATTATCTCCAAATTTCTTGCACGGCAGAGGGAGTAGTCAGACGAACAGGGCTTGGGGGATAAGTCTTATCTACGGCTACCAGCCACGGTGACTGAGGGGAACCTCCCCATTCAGAGGTACTAATCCTCTGAATCCAACAGGCAGGAGGTGACATCAGGGGAAGGCCTCGGCCTCTCTGTCCTGTTGTTGGCCGTCCAGAGGAACTGGTTGGCCATGGTGTGAGACAGGAGGTTGGACTAGATGGACCACTGGTTTGATCCAGCCGGGCTGCTCTTATGTTCTTATGAATGCCTCGGTCTTTATGCCCTATTATTGGCCCATCATGGGAACTGGTTTCGCCTCTGTGTGAGACAGGAGGCTGGACTAGATACACGGTTCGTCTGATCCAGCAGGGCTCTTCTTATGTTCTTAAGGCGTCATCTTAGCCAGAGACTGCCAGGAACGTTCTAAGTGCCCTCAGGCATGTGCAGAGAGCATTCCTCTCACCAGTACACAGGTTTAGGCCCAACCCAGACATATGATTAGGGTCTCCAAGTTTGGTGTAGTGTTTAAGTGTGCGGACTCTAATCTGGGAGAACCGGGTTTGATTCCCCACTCCTCCACTTGCACCTGGCTGGATGACCTTGGCTCTGTCAGAGCTGTCCTTGAAAAAGAGCAGTTTCCATCAAGAGCTCTCTCAGCCCCACCTACCTCACCTGGTGTCTGTTGTGGGGAGAGGAAGGGAAAGGAGTTTCTAAGCCGCTCTGAGACTCCTTTGGATAGTGAAGGGCGGGGTATAAATCCAATCTCCTCCTCCTCCTCCTCCTCCTCTTCTTCCCATGGTTCTTTAAAACTGTTAATGTGGAGAGAATTTGATTTAGGGCCATGTAGGAGCTGCGGTGGCTCAAGTGGTTAAGACGCTGAACTGCAGTCTGTGGAAGGTCGGTAGTTCAGCAGTTCGAGACCCGAGTGTGCCGCATGACGGAGTGAGCTCCCGTCTCTACTTCCAGCTCCTGCCAACCTAGCAGTTCAAAAGCAAGAAATTGCAAGTAGATAAATAGGTACCACTTCGGTGGGAAGGTAACAGCGTTCCGTGCGCCTTGGTGTTTAGTCATGCCGGCCACATGACCACGGAAAAGCTCTCTCAGCCCCACCTACCTCACAGGCTGTCTGTTGTGGGGAGGGGAAGGGAAAGGAGTTTCTAAGCCGCTCTGAGACTCCCTTGGGTAGTGAAGGGTGGGGTATAAATCCAATCTCCTCCTCCTCCTCCCATGGTTCTTTAAAGCTATTAATGTGGAGAGAATTTGATTTAGGGCCATGTACGAGTCTGTTATTCTCCTGAACAATCCACCAAGGAAGTCCGGGGTTGCTACACAGAGGCAGCCAATGGCAAAACAACTCCGTTCTTGTCTCTTGGTTTGAAAACCCCAATATCCTGTGGTCGCCATGAGCTGGTTGTGACTTGCCAGCAGTTGATTATTCTACCAACACAAACAAAACACTCATAGAAATGAGTCTGGAAAACACTAACACAATAGTCTAGTGTTTCTACACTTTTATTGTGTTTTAGTCCACCCCATGGGTCTCTAGGGATACAGTCCAATATTTTCATTTCTTCACCTGTTTAGGCCACTGGAAGAAGAGGGCAATCAAGATAACGAGGGGGTTAGAGCGCCTCACCTGGGGAAAGGCCGGAGAGCCTGGGGCTTTTCCGTTTAGAAAAGAGACGGCTATGTTGCATGCATGCCTTACAAAAAATACAAGGGGGACCAGCAATTCAAAGATGTACAAAAAAATGAAGGAAATTGCTGCAGAGTTCACAAGTAATGAATAGACAAAAATCAACTTGTTACAAATGACGTTGAGTGATGTTAGTATTCTATATTTTCATGTTTTCAGAACACAGGACGTCAAAAACCGAAGAAGAGCGTACGAACATCTCGAGTGGTTGTTCGTTTCGAGACAACTCTTTCTCAACCAAAATTCAGTTATCTGGTTGTCTTATTATATTTAGCAGTGGTGTCAATCTTATCCAACAACAGTTTTAACAGCACGTGGGCTAACAAGTTTCAAACACGGACAACAAGTTTGACATCACTGCTAAATATAATAAGACAACCAGAGAACTGAATTTTGGTTGAGAAAGAGTTGTCTCGAAACGAACAACCACTCGAGATGTTCGTACGCTCTTCTTCAGTTTTTGACGTCCTGTGTTCTGAAAACATGAAAATATAGAATA
>NW_015177261.1:16235-16416 GCF_001447785.1 Gekko japonicus
ATGCTACGGAGCGGCAGGCAGTGGCAAACCACCTCTGATTCTCCCTTGCCTTGAAAACCCTGTGGGGTCTCCGTAAGTTGGCTGCAACCTGAGAGCTTTCCTCCACCACCACCACCACCACCACCGAGATGTCCCTTGCGGCAGATGCTCATGGGCCTTATGCAGTTCCGCAGGGCCTGCA
>NW_015177262.1:0-4491 GCF_001447785.1 Gekko japonicus
CTCTTATGTCTGTGAGACTGCCTCTCCCCATATGCTTCATGCCAAAAACTTTGTTCATCTAAAGCAGGGGCTCCAGCCGTTGTCTCCCTGCAAATGGGCAAAATCGACAGCCGCCCATACGTATGCATTCTCTATTATGGACCCCACTGTCCTGAATGCATTCCTGGGCCAGCGCAGAGCGTGCAGCTGGAGTAGAGGGTGTGTTGAGTAGGGCGCTAGTCTGTGAGGCACATTCGAAGTCCTGTCTGGGATTGTGCATGGAGGGCAGGGTGTGGGTGCAGAGCAGGTTTAAAGGGCAGTCTGAGAACAGGGCCGAGCGGCCAAAAGTCACAGAATCATAGAGTTGGAAGGGACCTCCAGGGACATCTAGTCCAACCCCCTGTACATTGCGGGAAATTTACGGATACCTCCCCCCACACACTCCCAGTGACCCCTGTTCCATGCCCAGATGATAACAAAAACCTCCAAAATCTCTGGCCAAACTGGCCTGGAGAAAAATTGCTTCCTGACCCCAAAGTGGAAACCAGCATATCTCTGGGCGTGTAAGAAAGGGCCACAAGAACTGAGCACTGGTGCAACCCTTCCAGCCCTTCCTCTCATGATCTAAATTCACAGAATCGGCAGTGCTGTCAGATGGCCATTGAGCCTCCAAAGGAGGAGAGCCCACCACCTCCCGCGGAAGCCTGTTCCACTGAGGAACTGCTCTCTAACTGTCGGGAAGCTCTTCCTTATGTTTAGCTGAAAACTTCTGATTTAATTTCAGCCCAATTGGTTCTGGTCTGATCTTTTGGGGCAACAGAAAACAACTTTGCACCATCCTCTACATGACAGCCGTTCAAGTACTTTACAGATGGTTAGCCTATCACCTCTGAGTCATCTCCTCTCCAGGCTGAACATACTCGGCTCCTTCAGCCTTCCCTCATAGGACTTGGTCTCCAGACCTCTCACCATCTTCGTTACCCTCCTCTGGAGACGTTCCAGTTTCTCTAGATCCTTCTTAAATTGTGGTACCCAAAACTGAACACAATACCCTAGGTGAGGTCGAACCAGAGCAAAGTGATACCATCACTTCATGTGATCTGGACACTATACTTCTGTCGATAGAGCCCAAAATTGCATTTCCGTTTTTAGGAACTTCATCACACTGCTGACTCGTTTTCACTGTATGGTCTACTAAGACCCCTAGAGCAGCAGTTCTCAACCTGTGGGTCGCGACCCCTTAGGGGGTCGAACGACCCATTCACAGGGGTCGCCTAAGACCATCGGAAAACACAGTTATGAAGTAGCAACGAAAATAATTTTATGGTTGGGGGTCACTACAACATGAGGAACTGTATTAAAGGGTCGTGGCATTAGGAAGGTTGAGAGCCACTGTCCTAGAGCCTTTTCACGCATACTACTGCCAAGACAAGTCCCCCCCAACCTATAATCGTGCACTTGATTTTTCCTACCTAAATGCAAAGCTTTCCATTTATCCCCATTGAAATTCATTTTGTTTTAGCCCAGTTTCCCAGCCTGGAAAGTCGTCTATGAGCAGGCTGAGAACAGATCTGAGAGGCGTCGAGAGGCGGTACGAGAAGTCATGGTGGGCGACCAGAGTCCGGTTCAGTGGCAGGATCCGATGCAGTGGTCACAGGGTCAGGAGTAATCTGACTTGTTGCTTCCATGCCTGGCTCGTCTTCCACTTCCTTATTTATGCTTAGTTCCCACCTGGACTGCATGAGTGCAGTGCGTGGACCATCGTCCTCACTCATTAGCTCCGGATGTTTCCGGGCTTTAAAGCACACGCTCCATCTCTCCTCAAGGTGTGATGCTTACAGCTGCCGGATCTAAACACAGTTAGAAGAGACTGCAGACAGTTGCAGAAATCAGCCATTCAAGACTCCTGAGTAGACATTTTTCAAAAAAGCCAACATGGCAATTGAGTAAACGAATGTTCATGGGGAGATAGTGAAGGACAATTCTAGGAGCCATTTCGATGCGTGCCTCCCTCATGAACCTGAAGAATCGTCCACCACATCACCGCTCCCTCACACCAACTCCCACGGACACCTCTCAACCCCTCCCCCCAAAAAAGGTCCTGGGAAACCTCAAGCCAGAGACACCAACGATAGACAGAACCTCTGTCCCTGGTTGTGTTTGCCCAGGCCAATTTGAGAACACACACAAAGTAGAAGACCAAAAAACAATTTATTAATTAATAAAGGAAGAATACAGATCTCAAGGCTTTGGAACCCTGAATACCCAACAGACTCGAGTGTTACAAAGGGTGACATAGGATCTTCTACTCAGGCTGACGCACACAAATTAAACAAGATTATTGGTTCCGTCAGACATCAGCACTCTGATCTTACAGATCTCTGACTGGGGGAAAACCTTTTGGGCTAGGCTTTCTCAAGAAAGATTTTTCCCTTTAGTTAAACAATAAGCACTTTTTTCGTTTTAGGCTATGCAGCCCTAAAAGTATCCATGATGGGGTTACAGGCTGCTCATTGTCTTCCATTTAGCTAGGCTAACCGACACGTGTGTAGTTGCGGCCGGCCGGCTGAGGCCACAGGCCTTAGCAGAATAGCAAGTTAGCATTGTATTTTTCAGCATTTTACCCTCCCATCGTGCATCCAAACAAGAGTTACAAATGAACCAGCGTTAATACTTGAATACATTCATGATGTTAGAATCATAAATGGCACTTAACATATGCACCATGGAAGTGCTAACGGCACCTATTAAGTTAAACCTGTTAGTCAGTGGCAGAGTATAAAGTGTTTCATAAACTCTGCTTACAAGAAAAAGAGATTGGATTTATAATCCCCACAACAGACACCCTGTGAGGTGGGTGGGGCTGAGAGAACTCTGACACAAACTGCTCTTTTTCAAGGACAGCTGTGCCAGAGCTTGTGACTGACCCAAGGTCACATCAGCAGGTGCAAGTGGAGGAGTGGGGAATCAAACTCGGTTCTCCCAGATTAGAGTCCGCGCACTTAACCACTACACCAAACTGGCTCTCCAACACCAACGCTACAAGGATGAGGCGACTTAGGAATCCGGGCAGGACATTTGCACATATTACTCCTGTGGGGCACTGAGCTGCGCAGAAAAGCACAGTCTCCATGTGAGCAAAACAATAAAACAATCCAGGAACACAAGCAGAGAGGCCGTCACTTTCGTGGGAGGCGGCAGGAGTTGACTTAACAGACGACTTGCTTCTTCAATGGACGGTTCTCTGTGGCCTGCTCCTGAGTGAGCTCACCAAGCGGCCTGGTGATCCTAGCACCTGAGGGCAGAACCACCCATGTGGTCTAGAGAGAGGTCCTTCAGCAGAGAAGTACGTATGTCTCACTTCATTTCTTACACTACAATCTTCTCCATTAGAATTCCTAAAACAAATGTTACATTTCAGGCCAGGCTTCACATCATCAATATGATAACTGGATCTGCCGAACTCAAATACCGTAGCGAAGCACGGGTATCAGGCTACTCCTATATAAAAGTTAAAGGAGGGCAGGGCAGGGCAGGAGCAAAAATTCCAGCTATTCTCTTTGCTGCTGCCTGTGCAGCAAAAACCAGCTGCGCTGCAAAGACCAGACAAAAACCAGCAAAACCCGCAGGAGTGCCAGAAAGATTAACACCTGAGGCATCTTTCCTTAGCAGGGGTGGGTGGTGGGTGAGGGAGGACCCATGATGAGGGGTAGCCACCCCCGGGCTACGGTTCCTCAGAGGAGACAATGGTAACTGGTGTGTTGCTTCTGAGAGGGGAGGATCAGGGTGGACAAACACGGCCCCTCCCTCTCACTTCCTGAGGCCCTCCTTCCCTGGGCTGACTCCAGGGGTAAGGGTCTGCTTGTGGACTGACTGGGCAGCAGTCCCACCAAATACCACTACCTAGAATTTGAGCTTTTCGTTTGGGGTGCCACTCTAGCTCGCCTCCACGTGGTGCACCCTGGGTAACGCCAAAGGGCTAAGAAAGCTAGGCCATCTCACAACGACCCCCCCCCCATCCACACTGCCCAGTGCTGCCCACCCAGACCGTCAGCCAGACAAGCAGTCCTTCTCTGGACTCCTTGACAAGGGGTAAAGGGGAGACTCAGTCCTGTAGAGCTGGCATTTCCCTCCATAGCACTGGGCTCAGCTGCTGGGAATTAGCTGGGGATCCAGCCTGGGTAGGTAGGCTTAGAGTGACACTTTAATAGACCAATCTTAGTGTCTTTATTATACCATAACTACAATCTGGATAGGAAAGAGGAGAGATAGGATAGAGTAAGCTTACTAGCTAAGGGTGGAGGCAGGTGGTATGTGGAGTAGAGGTGAATGGAAGAAAAGTTGTTTCCCTGGGATCTCCATTCTACGTATCAAAGGGACAGTGAGACTGTAAACACAGGAAGGAAAGGTCAGTGTGGGACTAGCTGTCTCTCTTGCCATGAAGTCTCTGGAGGCTGACCCAGGGGAAAGCAGGGCACCTTCTTCATTTGGAGCATGCCATGCGGTTTATTC
>NW_015177262.1:4537-9630 GCF_001447785.1 Gekko japonicus
TCCCCTGGTCTACATAAATGGGGGGGGGGGCAATTGCCTAGCTTGAAGCTTTTGAATGCAGTAAAAACATACAGGTTGGCGCCGGCAGGCACAGGATTCTGCCGCTATGCTGGCACTACTGCATTCAATGCACTGGCTCTGCTGTCCTTTCAGCACCCTGGTTTGCAAGACAGAGATTCTCTGGTCCTCTTGGGTTCCTGTGGGGCACCTGCACTGCCACTGTGGCGGTTGTTCTGCAGTATTTGGCTCCTGGCAAAGAAGAAACCTCCCAACAGTTCACTTTCCCTGAGATTCTCTGGGAGAGTCTGACTGCTGGGAGCCAGCTTGCCTGCCTTGCTGTGTGTCCCCTGGCAGGGTTAGGGTTTTTTTTATCCCCTTAAGAAAGAATGGAGGTGAAGGGGGGGGTGACCTATTTGGGTGCCCACAAAATTGGACCCACTCGTTCAATGTCTTTGGGACTTGGGAGTTTATGGGAGGAGAGGCTCTACCAGCCACAGTGTGAATTTGGTGCCTCTCTCCCTCAAACCCCCTCCCCCCAAGCCCACTAAAAATACTGTGGGAAAATTGACATTTTTTCCACCATAGAAAAACATGGAGGAGATGGGGCCAACCTGTTTGGGGGTCCATAGAATTGAACCCCCAGTCCAATCTTTTTGAAACTTGGGGGTTCTTTTGGGGAGAGGCTCCAGCAGTTGCGCTGTGAGTTTGCAGCCCCTCCATCAAACCGCCTCCCCCCCCCAGCCCCCAGATTATAACATATGAGATTTTGTCTTCGACTTCAATGGCCCATAGGATATAATGGAACCGTGCATTTTGGAGTCTTGAATATGATGCTCCTGAATACCCCGAATCCGAATATCGCTGATTCAGCCCACCGCCCTGCAGACCCCTAGTTTCTCCCATGTGGGTTCTTTAGTGCCTTTGAAGAATGCCATTTATACTAAATTTCTTTCCACAGTCTGAGCAGTCAAAGGCTTTCTCATCTGTGGTTTTTTTGATGATCTTGAAGACTGCCACTCATATTGAATCTCTTCACACTCAGAACATTCAAATTGTTTCTCCAATGTGTGGACTCTTTCATGATATTGAAGACAGTGACTCATACTGAATCTTTTTTCCCCCCGTGGTGCCCAATATTTTTCCCCCGCATGCCCAATACTGGGCAAGGTTTATTATTTTTAAAGGTTACATAAAAAAAGAAGAGCAATACATTTTAACATATCTAGCCGAATGTCTCACTCACATCATGTTTACATGCATATTACCTTCCCCCCCTTATTTTAATATGTATTCCACAACAAGCATCTTTAAACCAAAGATCTATTCCCAATAAACTACTAATTTTTCTATATCCTATCTGCTAGATTTTGTTTTATCTATAATATACTATTATTAATCAGTTTTATATCACTAAAAATAGAGAAGGAAACAGGTGTTTCTTAGCAATTTGACAGTTCTAATTTAGGCACATATTTCTTGCATGTTAGCACTCTAAACCCTTTATTTTTAACAATGTTAGCTTTCAAAATCCCTTTTACTTGCACACCTAAACATAGTAGATTGTATTTTCTCCACAGTATCAACTTTAAACCTAATAATGCCAAAAAGCTTTGACCTTACAGCATATCGTCCCATCTTCTCTCTCTCTCTCTTTTTTACTTTTTCAAGTTTTTACTGAAAAACTTGAACAAGTACAAATAACAATGTACACAATATAAACAACCATTGAACCAGGCAGTAAATAAGATATACCCAAACTCCAGATAACACACAAATATGCATAAATACATTCAACCTTGCAGTTCTCTAATATAATTAGTAAACCCCACAAAACCTGCCATAAGTAAGTTAATTCAGATTATATTTAGCTCTGTTCATTACAGGAGACCCAAGCAGCTCAATGATCCGATTTTATATCAAAAGCGTAACCAAGAAAGATAAGAAGTGTTTGTTGGAAGTATGTTCTTGTTTGCCATATACTGAAGTAACTGAAACCAAATGGACTCGAAGCGAGAAGCCGCGGAGGACAAACCTCTGTTTGCTAATTGGATGGTATTTGTGATTTTAGCTAGAATAAACTGGTCCTATATCATATCAGATCTGGATAGTTGGGGAAGCAGTTGATTTCCAGAGTGACGCTACTGTTATTCTTGCCATGGCAAATAATATCGAGGTCTTTGAGCTACTGTTCCATCCGTCAAATCCAAAATATTAAGAAGCGCCAAGTCTGGTGTGATGGGTAAATTCAGCAGAGTAATCTCATTGATTTGTCCAATGACTTCACACCAAAAGGACACTCCCACCAACAATGATAATAAGAACCTATGTGACCACAATTTTTCCAGCATTGGGGACTATAAGAAGATGTCATTCAGACGTTCAGGAGTGTAATACCAGCGGGAGATTGTTTTGAAGAATTGAAGTTTGATGCTAAAGCTTTTCGAAGAATTTGCAGATGAGTTCCATACCTTTTGCCAGTGTAAATCTGACAAATTCACGTGTAGGTCAATTTGCCAACTAAGTAGATGCTTTAGTGGGGAGTTATCTTCGATATCTAATAAGACCTTGTATAGCTTTGCCGTCAGCCCTTTGATACCATCCACGTGTAATAATAAAATCTGTTCAAAGGCTGATTTTGGTTCAGTAAATACTCCTTGAGAGGCTAATGTTTCTATTAAATCTCTTAAGATCTCTTTTCTCTTAAGAGAGTTAAGTCATTATACATTCTCTAAGTAAGCAGCCCATTACTTATATCCCCCCCCCCGCGATACCCACTTTAAAAATTCAAACTGTCCATCAGTTAAAACATTACATCCATCAGTTAAAACATTACAGAAAAACAAAATATATTGTTTCAGATTAAACAGCCATTATTTATAACTTTCACTAATCAGTTAAAACAATACAGATAGTCAAGATATATAGCTTCAGATTATGTTCTTAGTCACTTGTATATCAAATATCAATATAAGTCAAGAAAACAGATAAAAAGAAACAATATAAACAGATATTTCTTACCAGTTTAAGAGTTCCAATTTGGGAAAAACTTTATCTCGATCAGTTAAAACCATACAGTTATTTCTTAACACTTTACAAGTTCCTGTTTGGGTAAATCTTTATCTCAATCAGTTAAAACAATACAGACAGTCAGAGTATATTACTTCAGATTACTTACAGAATTTAAATTTCTTTTGCTTTCTCTGTGGATGTCTCTTGAGAAGTATTTCCCTTAAGTGTCTTTGGTCTTTGAAAATCTGATCTCCCTCAGGCTTACTTGTGTGCTAAAACAGACAGCTCTGTTTCTCCAGCTCTGGAAATGCTGTATTGTGTCCAGCCATCCTGAAAGCCAAAATCTCTGAAGAATCATCCAAGTTGAAGCTGTATAAGTCTTTCATTATGGTTATCGAGTGTTGAAACAGGCCTTGTCACTCGTCGCTTTGTGTCATCTGTGACGTCGTCTGTACTTGGCAGTCTAGTGCTTCCGGAAATATGATCTCCTGTCTCTCAAAGCCAATTAAGATCCCTTCCAGGGCTTGAAAAACAGCAGCTGTAATCTTGATCTCCATCTCTATTTTTATAGTCCCTGAAAGTCCTTTTCAGTTGCAATTAGAGAAGCCATTTCACTCCAAAGCAGACAGTTTTTTTTAAACAACAGTCAATACGTAACTATGCAGGTAAAAAGCTCACAGCCGTCGCCATTTTAGATCCATAAGCCTGTTTTCCTTTCCATGAGTCAAATAAGCCACATTAAAAGTGAAATAAGTCCCTGTAAAGATATTTTTCCAGCTTACAAATAAAAGATTTCAGTGTGTTATTTTGCCCCTATATTTTTGATGCGATGACTCCCCTAAGCTCTACTGAGCCACTCGTTGTGGGAGTCTCTCTCCCTTTGCCTCTGGGGAAGATTTATGGGGGCAATCAAATGTTCTTTTCCAAGTTTGAAGGTTGACAGAAAAAACAAAGTACTCACTAAATCTTCGCCAAGATGATTGTGACAAGATATGAGGCCCTTGTATGGGGTGTTACAGCTTTCCAGCCGTGCTCCCACTGCTGGTCTTTCGAAGCTCTGAACATTCAAAAGGTTTAAGAACATAAGAGAAGCCAATGTTGGATCAGGCCAATGGCCTATCCCGTCCAACAATCTGTTACACAGTGGCCAAAAATACCAGGTGCCATCAGGAGGTCTACCAGTGGGATCAGGACACTAGAAGCATTCCCACTGTTGCTCCCCCCAAGCACCAAGAAGACAGAGCACCACTTGCCCCAGAGTCCCTATCTACACCTGCTGGCTAATAGCCACTGATAAACCTCTGCTCCATATGTTTATCTAATTCCCTCTTGAAGCTGTCCATTCTTGTAGCCGCCACCGCCTCCTGTGGCAGTGAATTCCATAAGAACATAAGAGATGCCAATGTTGGATCAGGCCAAAGGCCCATCCAGTCCAACACTCTGTATCACACAGTGGCCAGAAATACCAGTGCCATCAGGAGGTCCACCAGTGGGGCCATGTGTTAATCACTCTTTGGGTGAAGAAGTACTTCCTTTTATCGGTTCTAACCCGACCGCTCAGCAATTTCATTGAGTGCCCACGTTCCTGTATTGTGAGAAAGGGAGAAAAGTACCTCTTTCTCTACCTTCTCTATCCCATGCAAACTCTTATAAACCTCGATCCTGTCACCCCTCAGCCGTCGTTTCTCAGCTCAAGAGTCCCAAGCGTTTTAACCTTTCTTCATATGGAAAGTGTTCCAACCCTTTTATCATTCTAGTTGCCATTTTCTGCACTTTTTCCAAAGCTATAATATCCTTTTTAAGGTGTGGTGACCAGAACTATACACACTACTCCAAATGAGGTAGCACCATTGATTTATATAGGGGGCATTATGATATTGGCTGATCTGTTTCTCCATTGTGTAGGCTCTTTCATGATATTGAAGACAGCAACTCGTACTGAATCTCTTTCCACACCCCAAACATTAAAAAAGATTCTCCCGTGTGCGGGTTGTTTGATGATATTGGCTACTCTGACTGAATCTCTTTCCATACTCTGAGCATTCAAAAGGTTTCTCCCCTGTGTGGGTTCTTCGATGAACGTG
>NW_015177262.1:9642-11588 GCF_001447785.1 Gekko japonicus
GTTCTTTGATGATACTGAAGATGGCTACTCTGACTGAATCTCTTTCCACACTCTGAGCATTCAAAAGGTTTCTCCCCTGTGTGGGTTCTTTGATGCTGTTGAAGATTGCTACTCATACTGAATCTCTTTCCACACTCTGAACATTCAAAAGGTTTCTCCCCTGTGTGGGTTCTTTGATGATATTGAAGATTGCCACTTGTAATGAATCTCTTTCCACACTCTGAGCATTCAAAGGGTTTCTCCCCTTTGTGGTTTCCTTGATGCTGTTGAAGACTGTGACTCGTACTGAATCTCTTTCCACACTCTGAACATTCAAAAGGTTTCTCCCCCGTGTGGGTTCTTTGATGATACTGAAGACTGCTACGCTGACTGAATCTCTTTCCGCACTCTGAGCATTCAAAAGGTTTCTCCCCTGTGTGGGTTCTTTGATGCTTTTGAAGATTACCATTCATACTAAATGTCTTTCCACACTCTGAGCATTCAAAAGGTTTCTCCCCTGTGTGGATTCTTTGATGATAATGAAGATTGCTACTCATAACAAATCTATTTCCACACTCTGAGCATTCAAAAGGTTTCTCACCTGTGTGGGTTCTTTGATGCTTTTGAAGATTGCCATTCGTACTGAATCTCTTTTCACACTCTGAGCATTCAAACGGTTTCTCCCCTGTGTGGGTTCTTTGATGATACTGAAGATTGCTACTCTGACTGAATCTCTTTCCACACTCTGAACATTCAAAGGGTTTCTCCCCTGTGTGGGTTCTTCGATGAATTTGAAGACTGCTACTCGTACTAAATCTCTTTCTACACTCTGAGCATTCAAAAGGTTTCTCCTCTGTGTGGGTTCTTTTGTGCTTTAGAAGATGGCTACTCTGACCAAATCTATTTCCACACTTTGAGTATTCAAAGGGTTTCTCCCCTGTGTGGGTTCTTTTATGCACTTCAAGATGGCTACTCTGACTGAATCTCTTTCCACATTCTGAACATTCAAAAGATTTCTCCCCTGTGTGGGTTGTTTGGTGCCTTTGAAGATTGCCATTAGTATTGAATCTCTTTTCACACTCTAAGCATTCAAACAGTTTCTCCCCTGTGTGGGCTCTTTTGCCATTTAAACAAAATTCCTTTGAGTATTCAAGGGGTTTCTCTCCTCTTCGTATTCGTCGGTTCTCAAGAAGCTGTGATCTGTACTTATCATGCTGAATGGGTTTACTTGTTTTCATTATATTGTGGTTTGGAAAATGTACATTATTCATAATTCCATCAATCTTCTCTATGAAATGGCTGTTGTTCTCTCTCTTAGGTCTGCATCGATTCCTGACGTCTCCTTTCAAACCTTCATTATTAACTTTAGCAGGAAACTGTGGATGAAGTTCCTCAGACTCCTCGTTCCTCGGATCATCCTCTGCTGGAATAAAGAGAGAGATGGCGTTAGCACCTGGGAGGTGAGGTCTAAAGGCTGCAGTAGGAAAGGATTGATGGTCCGTTAGCTTCATCCAGCTTTGCTGACCTTAACTAAACCCCCACCTTTCCCGAGAGTATCCAGGATTTAAGGATACCACAGCCTTTCAAGAGCCACAGCTGAACTCTTCCCCAGAAGGAGCTTCCAGACCTCCAGATTAGAGTCCCCAGAAGGCCTCCCTCCTGCCTTGCCCAGTGGGCTTTATACTTCGACCAAACTAAGAGTTATTTAGGAGTGAAGCAGAAAATTCGCAGGAGTATTCCTTGCCATTCCCCTGACATAACCTTGAAGGATACTCACTTTCACCCAGAACAGCCGGAAAGGAAATCCTCTCTTGAGATGCTCTTGAGGAACTCTCCAGGCTTTCTTCAGATGCAAGATTGTTGTCTGTCTCCACCATAGTCTCCCTTATAATTTTGGCTTCTTGCACAAAGAGAGAGAGAGAGAGTGATAATTCTTATATGGCTGGCCCCAGTCACACAGCAAAGTT
>NW_015177262.1:11642-16471 GCF_001447785.1 Gekko japonicus
AAACTAGTACCTCCAATGTACTAGTAAACGTTTGCCACGGGTTTCCTCCAGACGCCCGTGGTGTGATGCGGCCGGCCCACAGCCTTCCCCCCCGGTCCCTTGTTTATCCACCGCCGCCGAGGGAAGGACCCGTGGTGTGCCACCAGCGCGTCTGATCGTGTAATCGCAGATCAAACTGCGCCGGGGCAATTAGCCACGCCTTCCCCCCGTGATATCCGGCCCGTGTGACCGGGGCCTATGTGGAAGGACAAAAATCCAAAAAAGAGGGGGAAAATTCTTCTGGAAGGACAGAAACATGGTTAAAATCAAAGCCCACAATCCCAAACGGTATTACGGGATGGATCATTTCCAGCTCACAGTCAGAGCGGAAGTTTGTAATCCCATCCAGGAGGAAGGGTGTGTTTTAAAGGCTAGTGTGACAGAATTGAAAATCTGGGACCAGCAGAATGTTAAGATAGATCCCTGCTGAGTCACATGACATAGAGGGGAGGGGGCCTTTTGGCTGGAGCACTCCCTGAGTGACAGTTGGGGGCGGACAGTTGGAAGAGGCAGTTGGAAGAGAGTTGGAGGAGTTAGCAGGGGAGTCAGCTAACCGAACTCTGAAGAGAGTGGATGCATAACACACAAAAATACTGCTTCATAGGGACTCAAATAGTGGTTGAGGAAAGGCAAAAAGGGATCTGGAGTGAGGAGTCTGGAAGGCTGGTTAGGGGACCAGTTAGACTCGGGGGGGGCAGACCAATTAAAGCCAATAAGTTAACCACTGAAGGAGCGAACAAGAGACAGCCTAAGACAAGGCAAAGTGATATAAATATTTCAACAAAGTATCTGAACATCCCATGAAAATATATCCCATCCCCTGTTGTGTTTTCTTTGCAACAATAAAATAACTGTGCCTTTTTGAATGTTATAAGTATTGGTGCCGGACTTTCTGGGGAGCCATATACTGTGCAGTAGTCCTCAAAGAAGACAGCCTGAAATATACAAACCCCGATGAGAATATTATACATTGGGTGTAGAGGACTGGTCAGGAAAAATAAAATCAACTCTGACTAGGTCCTGACACGCTAACCCTCACAGAACTGACAGTATAAAGGGGGTACGTGTCATAGCTAGCAACAGAGAAATGAGGATCCGGCCCCTTCTAGAGTTTTTCTGATGGCCTTTCATCCCACCTTTGCCTCAAGCCAGGACCATGTCTCTGGCTTGGGTGATGGCGAAAACACTGGCCTCTGGGCAAGTAGTGGGAATGGTATCAAAATGCTGTATTGCTTTTCAATATTTTGATACATGCTTCATCACAATGGCTGCAATTTGCTTTTCAATATTTTGATACATGCTTCATCACAATGGCTGCAATTTGCTTTTCAATATTTTGATACATGCTTCATCACAATGGCTGCAATTTGCTTTTCAATATTTTGATACATGCTTCATCACAATGGCTGCAATTTGCTTTTCAATATTTTGATACATGCTTCATCACAATGGCTGCAATTTGCTTTTCAATATTTTGATACATGCTTCATCACCATGGCTGCAATTTGCTCCTTTGGCACCTATGAAAGATCCTTACCTAGAGACGCCACACTCCTATAGTTCTCCAGCATGACTTCCCGGTAGAGAGCTCTTTGGTTCAGATCCAGCAGGGCCCACTCTGTCACGGTGAAATACACGGCCACCTCCTCAAAGGAAAATGGACACTGAAAGAAAAAACAGATTCCCTCATTAGAGTTTTTGCCAGGCAGAGATTCCACATTGGAAGGGGTTAGTCTGGGAGGTTTCGGGATGTATGGCTTGGCATGGGCAAAGGGAGTGTCGTTCAGAGCCTCTCTCGCCCCGACACCTTGTACAAACCACAAGAGCAAAACCCCCCCGAGAAAGGAAGAGGAAGGCCAGGCTGTTCCTCGCTCTAATCCCCTACCTGGACTGGAGTTGCAGCAGCCGTTTCCACCCCTCTGAAAAGACCACGGCTCAACAGCATCTCTCCACTACCTGTTGGTGAGACAAAGGAGGAAGGAAGGGCGTTTTCCAGGACTTTCTATTCCACTTGCTTGTTTGTTCTCTGCTTCATGCATCCCCGTCCCAGGGGTGTGAAACCCCACCCAGTGTACATTCAACACATTTTTAAAGGAAGACCGTAGCTCATATTAACAGAACTGTTGCCGCCATCTCTAAGTATGAGTTAGTTAGCACGTTAGGACATCGGATTGTTTTTAGATGGTTTTATCTATGTTATTTGGAGCTGCGGTGGCTGAAGTGGTTAAGACGCTGAACTGCAGGCTGTGGAAGGTCGGTAGTTCAGCAGTTCGAGACCCGAGTGTGCCGCATGACGGAGTGAGCTCCCGTCTCTAGTTCCAGCTCCTGCCAACCTAGAAGTTCGAAAGCAAGAAATTGCAAGTAGATAAATAGGTACCACTTCGGTGGGAAGGTAACAGCGTTCCGTGCGCCTTGGTGTTTAGTCATGACCATGGAAACGTCTTCGGACAGCGCTGGCTCTTCGGCTTTGAAACGGAGATGATGAGCACTGCAACCCTAGAGTCGGACTCGACTGGCTTTCGAGCAAGGGAACCTTTACCTTTATCTATGTTATAATCATTCCTGTGTTTTATCCTTTTGTAAGCCGCTCTGAGCCTGCTTTGGCGGGGAGGGCGAGGTATAAATCGAATGAATGAATAAATAAATTAAACACTTTTTACTGAATTCTGGGAGAGGCATAAGAGAAGCACCAGGTACCCATGAGCCTCAGGGATTATAGATGCTGCCAACGCATTTCAGACTTCTATCAGAACTGTGTCAAGGCCGGGGGGGGGAGGGAAAGATGTAGATGGAACTGACATCGCATGACACCTCCTCACCATCACACTCGGCCCAGGTGTGACTTGAGCACATCTGGAGACTCGAGGGTCATATGAATGAGTTTTCAGAGTGTCTCTTGGCACGCTAACTTCACAACCAGGTTTTCAGCCAGACGCAACATCAACATGACACCACATCTTTTCTACGCCCTTCCCAAAATTCCTCCCCAAAGCTCCGGGGGGGGATGATGGCCCAAAGCCCCACCGTCCCTATTTCAGCATCCTGTTTCCCACAGCAGTCCGCCAGATGCCTCTTTAAGCACAGGAACAGAAGCCAAATTTTCCCAATTTTTGCTGCCCCGGAAGGTGGTGACTCCCTTTATTCTTCAGGTTGAATACCTCTGCCAAGATTTGTCTACCTTATGGAAGGAGGGTGAGATATGAACATTTTAATTAATGTCAGGAACTGCCTTCCATAAATTTGTTTAATTCATGCACATCGAGCTCTGCAAAATTAACTCTGTGTTGTGTGAGTGAAGATGTGTTTAATCTTTCCCCCTGACCTGAGCTCTCTGTCCATCAAATGCACTGGGTGACCCAATTATATCCAGGCACAAAGAGTCCTTACCACAGGAGAGGGCATTTGGGGCAGGTTCCGGGGCCTGCACTCTCTCTTCTTGCTCCAAGGAAGCTCCTTCTGCCTCAAGGAATGTCGCCTCTATCTTCAGGGATGTTCCCCACCTCTGAAAAAAGCAGCGAGGGAAATAATTAATTAACATAAAGCAGTGTGAATGGTGTAGCCAGGAGATGCTGAAATTGTCTAGCAGCCAGAAGTTCTACTTCTTTTAGTGTTATGCACTACTAGATGGCGAGTTACACTTGTTTTTATGGCAAGACACACTTCAAAGGTGGTTTCCATTGCCTGCCTCTGGGTCAGGGCCCTGGTATTCCTTGGAGATTTCCCATTCACGTATTAGACAAGGCTGAACCTGCTTATCTTCCGAGATCTGATGAGATCCAGCTAGCCTGGGCTATCCAAGTCAGGGAGCAGCAAGGGAGACGGGTAAGAGAAGGAATAGAACAGACCAAGGATTAGATCCTGCCGCACTCCTAGACTCTGGAGCGGCGAACACACCAGAAGAAAGAGACAGAATTCAACAAGATCTGAACATACTGGAAAAGTAGGCGAATATGAACAAGATGCAATTTAATGACGATAAGTGCCGAGTTGTACATCTGGGTAACAAAAATGAGGAAAATGCCTACTGGTTGGGGGATACATTTCTGGGTAGCAGTGTGTGTGAATTAAGTTCTTGGGTATTGTGGACTGCAAGTTAAATATGAGCAGCCAGTGTGATGCAGCGACAAAAAAGGCTAATGCAATCTTGGGGTGTATCAACAGAGGCATAACATCCAAATAGCGAGATGTCATCGTCCCCCTGTACATGGCATTGGTCAGGCCATACCTGGAGTATTGTGTGCAGTTCTGGAGGCCTCGCATCATAAAGGACATGGACAGAATGGAGCGGGTGCAGAGGAGAGCGATGAGGATGATCGGGGGCCTGGAGACCAAGCCCTAAGAGGAAAGGCTGAGGGACCCAGGAATATTTAGGTCTGGAGAAGAGGAGGTTGAGGGGGGACATGATCACTCTCTTTAAGTATCTGGGGGACTGCCACTTAAAGGTAGGCAGGGAGCTGTTCCTGTTTGCAGCAGAGGAGAGGACTTGCAATCATGGATTTAAATTAAGGGTGGGAAGATACCGGCTGGATAAAAGGAAAAACTTTTTTTTTTTAAGTAAGAGTTGTGCAACAGTGGAATCAGCTGCCTAGGGAGGTGGTGAGCTCCCCCTCACTGGCAGTCTTTAAGCAGCGGCTGGACAAACATTTGTCAGGGATGCTCTAGGCTGATCCTGCATTGAGCTGGGGGTTGCACTACATGGCCTGTGTGGCCCCTCCCAACCCTGTACTTCTACGATTTCCTACACCCTTCTGTCAGCAGAGTTGGTGAGTTACCTGGAGGGATCAGAAATT
>NW_015177263.1:0-2742 GCF_001447785.1 Gekko japonicus
GGCCATCCTCTGTCCCAAAGTCATCCAGGCGACCAGTCTTTAATCTACTTTATGAGTCCCATCTACCCACAAGTTCACCTTATCATGACCCTAATCCACAGTATGACTGGCTCTATTGTCATTATGACACTCGGACAGGTAGCTTCTACCTTGACTATCCTTAGTGTGATTCCTACAGTGCTCATTGCCCTATTTCGTATGGATCCGAGTGGCATGTAACCGAAAGACAACCTCCTTCTGCTTCTTTGGGCTGTGATCATGACCTTCGACTTCCTGCAGAACCAGAACAGACTGTTTACCTGGATTTTGAATATTACTGTTTTCTCACCTGCTATGCTGAGGCAGAACCATCATGAGAGAATAACATGGGGGCAACCTTCCAGTTTTTTCCCTAGTGAGGATTTTCACCTCTATGAGGAACAGCTGTTACAAACTGCTGGTTCATTAGAGATAGAGGTATCCTGTAGTCCACCGCCTATCACTGACCTTGTTTTTAAGGTCATACACCTGGGGTCCATGAGACCAGTTGCCTTCCCTATTATAGAAAGGCTTTTAGGGGTTACCCCAGGTCATAGCTCAAGCCAAGTTCTGTACCTTCTTCTATTAAAAGTATAGAAAAAGGCAGGAAGGTTGTCCCTTCCTGTTTACCCACCCCACTGCAAACTCCCTTGTAGCTGAGGCCATTCATGGCAAAAAATAAAGGCAACCAGCATTCAGCCCCCATTGATAGAGAGGGCTGTAAGTTAGTTGGCAAGGGACGTAAAATCTATGCTGCTTCTGCTGTGGGCTGGCTTTAAGATAACTGATTATCAGGTCTTTATTTATTTATTGTCCACCTTTCTCACTGGGACTCAATATGGATGACTCAAAGTGAGCTAATACAATCAACAAGATGCAACAGTCAATAAACACATTAAATCATGCAAAATTATATAGTGGGAGCCAGCCCACAGCAAACTATACCAAGTAGTGTAGACCACAGTCCCCAATAATTTATCCAAGTAACTTTGAGAAGCCTTTTGTAACATTGCCACCCTATTGCTTGTGTAGGAAAGCCCTTCTGAATAATTCAGTTTTTCATAGTTTGTGGAAAGCCAGGGGAATGGGAGCTTTCCTGACCTCCTTCTCATCAGACCATCATGGTCTGATACCAACCTTTTTCTTTGGGAAACAGTTGCTCCAGACCTAGAGCTCATTCATTGAGCACTGTAAATTAGCTAAGTTCCTCCAGCTGGAGACTACTAACTTTTCAAGGCAGTAAGTTTCTTCTGCCAAGCATGTGGCAGACTGTTCTGCTTGAAACACTGATACTGCAGTTTGCCTGAGGTGCTTTCCCTGGGTATGCTCAACTGCACTGCCCAATGAAACACAAGTCCAGATAGAGGACTTGTTCTTTGGGGGCACCGACCTCTGTAGTACCAAAACTAAGTCCTTTGAGCAAAACAAGTTTACAGCAAAAACCTTAGGTGTGATCCCATCCAGTCAACCTCCACAAAGACCTGAATCCTACTTTAGACCTTTTTTTTTTGCCAGCTGACTTATGGTGACCCCATGGGGTTTTTTTTAAGGCAAGTGTCGTTCAGAGGTGGTTTGCCATTGGCATGTCACCCCTATTACACGGTCAGGGGGTTACCCATGTTTTCAGCCACAGCTTGCACATCAACCCTTCTATTCTAATGACTCTCCACTGAAACCCACTTGAGGAGGAGATTCCACTCCCAGAGAGGGGAAAATACATCAGAGTCACTAAAACCTGCCTAACCATCCAAGCAACATTTTTGACAAACACACCTGTTGAGAGTCTCTTCCCATAAAGAGAGACTCATGCTCCTCCCCTCCTTTGGGAAGCTACAACATAGCATGGCTGGGTCCTTCACTTTATGAAGGCTATGCCTTTAAACTCCCCATGCAGTATGGCTCCAATGATTGTACTCCCAAAACTTTCAGACCAGTAAATGCCCTACTAGAAAACAAACAAACATAGAATGTGAGCCAATGAGGGAATAGCACCTCAGCTTCTATTCCAGGTATTTTTGGGGTTACAGAAAACTATACCGTCTCAAGTGCCATTTGAAAGGGAAAAACAAGGGGGCTCCTGCTTATCCCATCAAGTTCCTGGGCTGGGCTAAAAGACAGATTAGTTCTTTGTGACGGGGTGGAACAGACAGACTTTTAAAACAGTAATAAAATCCATACTACTTGGGGCTGCTCAGTCATAGCTGGGAACACCTTTTTGGCAGGAAAATCTGCCTGATAGTTGGGAAGTGCAAGGGGTTTGACATAGGCAGTGATCAGAAATGGGGCCTTCTCAGTGGGTGTACCCTGCCTGCGGAATGCCCCTTTCCTTGAAAGTCACCAAGCACATGCATTAACAACTACATTACTGATTTGGTTCCAGGCCAAAATATTTTTATTTCCCCAGACCTTTAACTGAATCTCATCTCCTGCCCTGTTCTTTCCTCCATCATGTCGCTTGCTTTTGTATTTGTTTTTATGCTGCTTTGGGTCCGTCTTATACAGCCATAATCTTTTAAATTACCAGATTTCTTCTGAGGATATAGGGTTGCCTCTCCCCACCACTGCTGAACATGAGTCAGCCTTTGAGTATCTGGAGTGACTGGAAGGGTTTCCAAAGGAGGAACAGCAGCTCAGGCAACAGATTTCCAAGGCGCCTGCAGGAAAGCAAGCTGGGTGTGGAGAAAACTAACCCTGCTTACACGTGGTTTATTTTATTTTATTTAT
>NW_015177263.1:7413-14711 GCF_001447785.1 Gekko japonicus
TTCTCCATATGATACAGACTCCTGCACTGACCATGTCCAATACACTGGAGATAGCACCCTGATTATTATGGGGGGGTTCAACCTTGACCAAAAGGAAAATCTCTTCACTCTGAAATACAGTATATACATATGAACCATAACCACAAACATAGAAGATGATATATGTTACATCCAATACTCCCTCTAAGCTGTGGAGTCTTGTGAGCAAAACTACTTCCTGAGCTACTGGCATTAAAGTTGTGAGCGAACGATTTGGCTACTGCATAAATGAATTTGCTCTGGAGCCACCCTTCCTGAGCTAAGGCAAAAAGGTGTGAGCCAGAGGCTGTGAGCTAGCTCACAGTAACTCAGCTTAGAGGGAACACTGGTTGGGAACTAATTTTTGGTGGGAAAAGCTGCCTGTTAGTGGGGAAATGCCAGAGGTCCGTCTTATACAGCCATAATCTTTTAAATTACCAGATTTCTTCTGAGGATGTAGGGTTGCCTCTCCCCACCACTGCTGAACGTGAGTCAGCCTTTGAGTACTTGGAGTGACTGGAAGGGTTTCCCTCTCAGTCTTCTCATTCTCGCTTCAGCAGAAGTAACAGCAGCTCAGGCAACAGATTACCAAGGCGCCTGCAGGAGAGCAAGCTGGGTGTGGAGAAAACTAACCCTGCTTACACGCGGTTTATTTTATTTTATTTATTTCGGATTTCTACCCCGCCCTCCCGGCCGTAGCCGGCTCAGGGCGGCTTACATAAAACAAACACGTTACATTAAAATATGAATTACGACTAAAACAGTTCTAAAACTGTAATAAAGTGCCAGTAATCGTTGATATTCTTTTTTTTTAATTAATTAAAATTTAAAATACAATCAATAGCTATGAGTCGAAACAGCAGCAAAAATAAAATCGGGAGGGGGACACATTCACGATATCTGGGGAGTTTCCTCAATACAAGTGATAAACTTGTGGATGTGCAGGAGCGTTCAGCATTGAAGCAAATGTGACAGCCTCAGTTGATGTAGGGTAATCGTTGATATTCTTGACGGTAGCAGCCATGATTCAAAGTTCTCCGCTGGCAGTCAGCTCACAGTATTGATTGTCCTTGCCGTGCTTGTTGTTCCCTAGGCTGTGGGTGGCAGGCTGTGGCCATCTTGCACTTTTCCTTGGTGCTTGTCATAACGCTGGTGGTAATGGTTGTACTCAGGGGTCATTTTGTAGAAAAAGAGGTGCAGGAGCTCATTAGCATAACTTATTTGCATATGCCACACCCCCTGACATCACTGAAAGTGTGTCAGAAGGCAACACCCACTGCTCAGGCTCCACTGGACGGTTTTGGATTGCTATCTATTGGGGGGGGGACGTGCAGAGGAGGGAGAGCTTGTACCTGAATAAAACTTGGTCTTAAAGGTGCCACTGGACTGTTTTGGACCAGGAGGGGGCTCTGCAACTTACCTGGCTGCTTCTTGCTCTGACTGAGGGCTGCTGGGAGCAGGGGGCGGGGCTTGTTGCATGTGCCCGCCCCCTGGGGTCCTTACTGCCGGAGCTCCGCTCCTGTGCACACCTGCAGGAAATGACCCCAGTTGTACTTTCTTCTCCCTTCAGTATATCTTTGTTTCAAAATGGTGGATGTGTTAAATAGAGAAGCTAAAAAAAAAAGAATAGTTGTGTAGATGGATCAAAGTTTTCACATGTTGTTCTTTAAAAATTACTTGACAAGGGGATTTTTTTTTCCCTCTTAATTCACTAGGCATCATTCTTGTCTGACCAGCCCGAACCTTATTTGCCTTTCCTCTCAAGATTTTTGGAGACACAGATGTTTGCTTCTTTTATCGACAATAAGATCATGTGCCATGATGATGATGATAAAGATCCTATTTTGAGGGTGTTTGATTCTAGAGTGGATAAAATTAGATTACTAAATGTCCGTACACCAACTCTGCGCACATCAATGTATCAAAAGTGCACTACCATCGATGAGGCTGGTAAGTGCTTAAAGAACTCTTTAAAGGGACTGCAGCTGTTTCTATTAATACTGGGGTAATGCTCAAATATGAATGTGCAAAACAGCATTTGAGAAATGCAGGGTCCTTAACCATTATAATGACAAATGACATTGGCCCTTATGCAACCAGTTCTGGAGACATAAGGGCAAAAGAGAAAAGGGTGACTTCTGCCAATTCCTCCTGCTGACTGAGCCGGTACAGAAATCTTGCGAAGCTTCAGAAACAGTACAGGAAGTAAACTGGAGATCTGCAGTAGGAGGGGAGAATCAGCAGAAATAACCTACTCTTCCTGAGAACACTTAGGAATGTGTGGTTGCATACAGGCTGCTATCTAAAATACTACCTGTGTAATCCTAAATAGAGTTATGCCCTTCTAAGTCCACTGAAGTCAGTGGACTAAAAAGGGTGAAACTCTGCTTAGCATTGCACTGTAAGTTTCAAAAGCAGGTATAAATGTCTTCTTATTGATCTCTGTATATCACGCACACACACAGGAATGCTCAGGCCAGAGTATTATTTGGAAACTTCTGGAGTTAAGCTTAAGGGCTTTTTTTAGCACTGGCTCCACCCATCCTGCTATCAGAGGCAAGAGCATGCATGCCTCTAGTGCAGGGGTGTCAAACATGCGGCCCGGGGGCCGGATGAGGCCCCCGGAGGACTTCTATCAGGCCCGCAGTGGAACTGGCTGTCTTCTGCTTCTTCTTCCAGTTCTGCTGCTGCTGCGTCATCATAGGTTTGCAGCTTATAGATACACACCTGAACAGCATACTCAAGATTGCAACAGCACAGACATTTTGATGTAATAATTCAGAGCAAGAGGTGTCAGTTATCAAGCAAGTGGGGATGCACTGCATCAGACACTGTTAAATAAACAAAATATTGCAAGAGTGCTAATGTTTTAAGCATGTTTGTTATTTTAAGTAAAAAAAACACCTTGTGCTTGTGTCCTTTATAAAGTTTGTATCTCCACTACCTGGCATTACCTTTTATGACACACATGGCCCAGACCAACAAGCTCTCATTTATGTCAGATCCGGCCCTCATAACAAATGAGTTCGACACCCCTGCTCTAGTGGGTGAAGTGATGCCTTCCCACTGAGTTCTTCTTTCGCTGCCTCAGCAGCATCACAAAGGAGCTGAATTATTGTTACTGAGCTAAGCTTTCTTGGCTTTTCTCTCCAAAAAAGGAGGAATCGTTTATGGATTATCCTGCAACTTTTTTTCTTGACTTGGCTTGTTATCATATTAGATGGACTTGAACATTTTAATGTTTTCTCTCTCCGCTATGGGTGTTAAGACTGTATGTTTAAGCACTGTTCAAATTGCAGCACTAAACTTCTCAGGACCAATGAGTATTATCCTTGCCTTTTTTTGTCTAGTAGAGGTTCTTCTTTTCTCTTCCTTTGAGAAGGATATATTTTTTAACAATAGTGACAGGTCCTGTCTTGTGTCTAAACTAACACAGGTTTCATTCCTTCCACTTTTTGTATTCTGTTTTATTTCCCAATGTAGCATGAAGCCATCTCTTCATCATAATGGGTTTTAAGATGTGTTTGTAATGGTTTGTTTTTCTTCAGAGAAAGCTATTGAGTTACGGCTGGCAAAAATAGATCACACTGCAGTGCATCCCCACTTGCTTGATATGAAGATTGGACAAGGAAAATATGAACCTGGATTTTTCCCTAAGCTTCAGTCTGATGTGCTTTCTACGGGACCAGCAAGCAACAAGTGAGTAAACTGAGTTTGAAAGATATTATGCATACCAAAACTGAGTGATTTGGGACCCTGTGCCTTTTAAAGTTGTGATCAGCAGTAATAGGTATGGGGCGTAGCCTTTGTCATCAGAGGATGTTTTAGAGCAGCATATAAATGCTCATCCCTGTTCAGAGTGCCATAAGGAGGTAGTTTTGTTCTCAGCAGGCTACATGCTGCCCTTACAAGAAAAGATTCTTGAAGCTGCAAATAAGAACTGCAAGCAGAAGGAACGAACAAGAAATTAAGCTCCAGACAAATCATTTGTTCTTGATTAAAAGCAAACAAACATTGCTTTCAACTATATCTGGTAAAAAAATGCTGAGCAGACCAGACAGAATATGCTTATGGATAAACTATTGTATGTGGCACTGTTTTGGACAGCTTATCATCAGCTTCTGCTTCTTAGAATCCAAGGTGGACCCACACACTTTATTTCAATTTCTGACCTAGTATATCTTATTCCCAACATGGTGCCTGGCCCGCCAGTACTTCCCCTCATGCCCATCAAGCTTTTCAAAAAGTGAGCAAGGCCTTTTAAAGGCAGGCTTGTTATTGGCTGCCCTCATTCAAATGAAAGGGGTTTCTATGGCTGCAGTAGCAGCTGCAGCCTATGGAAGATCAGGAGGACTAGTAAGCACCCAGGCTTGTGCTTCCATTTCTCCTTCTGGCTGTCTTTTTTATTATCCCTTCTCTTTCTCCTTTCCTTACTCCAGGTTTTCCTTTGTTTCTTTTTATTCCTCTTCTGCAATTCCTCTGCAAAGTGAGGTGTTGTGTTTGGCTCTGCCTCTTTTGGCAGCCATTTTAGGGTGGCATTCACCCTCCCTCAAGATTCCAGAGATGCTTACAAGCTCAAACAGGTTGGGGACCTTTGTCTTATAGAATGCTTCTCTTGATTTTCTAGATGGACCAAGCGAAATGCACCTGCACAATGGAGGCGGAAAGAGAGACAGAAACAACACACAGAGCATCTTCGCAGCAAACACGGCCGTGGGATCGCCGCCGCGCCCGTTGTGCGTATCAATCCCGCACACGCAGTTCGGCTGCCGCGCTCTTCTTTCTGTGGCTTCCCCCTGGCATCTGATCGTGCCGGGAAGGAAGTGCGCGGTGGCTCAGGGGATCTATGTGATCCTGCCGCCGCGTGTCTCTTGGTGCGGTTTTAAAAAGCCGCACTTTGCCCATCCTTTTCCCCCCGTGTGGCAGGGACTCTAGGGTGGCATTCACCCTCCCTCAAAATTCCAGAGATGCCTACAAGCTCAAACAGGTTGGGGACCTTTGTCTTATAGAATGCTTCTCTTGATTTTCTAGATGGACCAAGCGAAATGCACCTGCACAGTGGAGGCGGAAAGATAGACAGAAACAACACACAGAGCATCTTCGTCTTGACAATGATCAGAGAGAGGTAAAAACTGTTCTGTAACAAAAAAATACTAAATTTTAATGCTTTTCTTTTATATAGCTGGCTCAGAATTTCCCACTATCCTTCCCTGGATAACATACTTTTTACACTGCAATCCTGAGTTCCTGCATAGAGTTAGACTGGAGTAACTTTGCATAGGATTGCATTGCCTGTTTTTTAAGAAGCCTGCTTATTTTCTTTAAAGTTGCAGCATAATAGGATTTCTTTTTTCATTTTCAATAAAGATATATAAACAATAGAACACCATATTTTAATTGCAAATGGTTGCTAGCAGAGATTTAGAACAAGAAACATAAAAAACTCTGCTTGTATTAAATGAAATATTTTACTTTTGACATGTATTGACTGCTGTAAATTAACATCCAGCCAGTGTACTTGAGTATTTGTAATATTTGAGGGATGTTTTCCTAAAATAGAATACTTTTGCATATTAGGTAAGCTCCAGAACATTAGATATCAGATTTACAGATGCGTAAACTTGTTGGTATTTACTGATATTGTCATTGTCAATATATTATCTACTTATTATGAAAATATTCTTAGTTATTCTTACTAAATCAGGGCAATAATGTAAAAGAAGAAAACTAGAAGAATGAATGTGTTATTTTTGGACAAAATCTGTTATACAGTCATTTGGGGGGAAGTAATACCCCATTCCATTTGTAACACAAAGGTCTGTGAGCTTAAGTCCTATCTTTCATTTGCTTTAATTTGGTGTTTTATTTATTTATTCCTTGCTGTGTTTAAATTTCTTTTAATTTGTGTTGCATTGTGTGTTATCACTTTAGGAAGTCACAAGTCACCTTATGGCCTCTTTCCTGTTTTTGCATGTGTGCTTTTATTATTTCTTGCCTGGCCACCATACTCTTACCTAACATGAACTGTTTAATTTTTTTTTTATTTTGCTTTGTTTTGCTGTCTTCCCTGTCTTGCCAGCACCTGGATTTTGTTTTGCCAGAGCTTCAGTTGCAATTATGTTTAGACTTGGACCAGCATGATTGGCCTTTAACACACTCTATAAAATCTGTTTCAGAGCTTTACCTGGTATGTTGTGTATGCATAGGTATGTGAGTGATGTGATGTAAACCAGTGTTCCCTCTAAGCTGAGTTAGTGTGACTAGTTCACAGTTTTTTAGCCTCTGGCGCACACATTTTTGTCTTAGCTCAGAAAGGATGGCTCCAGAGCAAACTAATGTATGCAGTAGCCAAATTGCTTGCTCACAACTTTAATGCCAGTAGCTCACAAAGTAGAATTTTTGCTCACAAGACTCCACAGCTTAGAGGGAGTATTGGATGTAACATATATCATCTTCTATGTTTGTGGTTATGGTTCATATGTATATACTGTATTTCAGAGTGAAGAGATTTTCCTTTTGGTCAAGGTTGAACCCCCCCATAATAATCTAATTAGTGTGCTATCTCCAATGTATTGGACATGGTCAGTGCAGGAGTCTGTATCATATGGAGAATATTTTAATATATCTACAGCGAAGTTCTTCAATTTTTTTGTTGCAAAATAGCAACTCGCCAGGCTTTTAAAACTGAATTTAAGTTTCATTGAAAGAATGAAAAGTTTAGGTCCTTTGTGATATATCATGCCACATTATTTTATGAGATGGGAAATTATTTATGTGGGAATGGTGAGAGCAGGAAAACAGGCATAGTTCTTCAGGAATAGTTTGCCTCTTGTTAGCTGTTTGTTGTTTTTTAAAGTTGTTCCTTCGTATACATTTTGTATTTGCTTATTTTTCTTCAGAAGTATATTCAAGAAGCCCGGAATCTGGGCAGCACAATTCGACAGCCCAAATTGTCTAATCTCTCACCATCAGTAATTGCGCAGACCAACTGGAAATTTGTTGAAGGTTTGCTTAAAGAATGCCGAAATAAGGTATTTGTCTTCCTTATTGCCTCAGCCTTTGCTAGTGATGGACTAGTATATATTGACTTGCCTTCTACTGTATATGGTTTGCTAACTTTTATAAGATTTCAAAAGTTTTCATATTAACATAATAACATTTTATTTTGTATACATATTACATTTTGAATAGATATGTATTATGATTCAATATGCCTTTCTGGTATAGTTGGGACATATATTTTAACATCCCTTTTTCTAATAAGCTGTGCATACACAATG
>NW_015177264.1:0-9722 GCF_001447785.1 Gekko japonicus
AGTATAAAGGAGTCAAGGTCACACAATCATTTTTGCATATTACTTACCAGATTGTCTTCCTGGCAGGAGGGATCTTCTTATTTTTAAAATAAATTCTTTGCTGTTTCAGTGGTGGACTCCTACGGACCAGATTTCACAAAACACAATCAACCAGTCCTATTTCAGAGGGAGGGGGGGGGAAACCCCAGGAATAAAATCTGATCTATGGGACGAGCTAACCAAATGTTTTAACTAGCTTTGGAGTGCAGAGATTTCAAAAGGGCAACCCTTCACATTGACAAATGCAGAAGGCATCCAGAGAGGTTCAGACCAAGATTCCAACCAAGGCTGAGGTGGTCTGAAAGAGAAGACAAAGAACCCTGGGAAATTTAGAATCTGTTTCCTTCCCTAGCCCAGTCAATGGAACCTCTGGGCTAAAAGGCAGTGAGCAGTGCCAGATGCTTGGAATGAGCTGTAGGAGGTAGCGCAGCTGTCACCTTCTAGCTTGGCTTCTGAGTTCCCAGAAGTATCTGAGTGGGCACTGCTGGAAACAGAACACTCAACTAGACGCCCCTGGCTCTGTTCTTTATTTAGAAGAAGAAGAGATTGGATTTATACCCGCCCTTCACTACCCAAAGGAGTCTCAGAGCGGCTCACAAACGCCTTTCCCTTCCCCTCCCCACAACAGACACCCTGTGTGGTAAGTGGGGCTGAGAGAGCTCTGACAGAAACTGCTCTTTTTTCAAAAACAGCTGTGCCAGAACTATGGCTTGCCCAAGGTCATCCAGCAGGTGCAAATGGAGGAGTGGGGCATCAAACCCAGTTCTCCCGGATTAGAGTCCGCGCACTTAACCACTACCCCAAATTTAGAAAGTCACAGACAAATCAATAGACATCCAGAATTCTCAGATGTTGCACGGTAAGCACAAATCTATGCAAAAAGGATGCAGCTGTACCCAAGATTTCAGTAAATGAAGAAAGAGCTTCAGGTGACTAACCATGCAAGTCTGAAGCAGCAGAACGAAGACTGAGTCCAATGGCACCTTTAAGACCAACAAAGTTTTATTCTGGGTATAAGCTTTAGTGTGCATGCATGCCTCTTCAGATAGACTAGAGCTTTTATGCAAGGGGGCTTCATGTACACACTGGAGCCTGTGTGTGCACACGCACAAAAAAGATCTGGCTGGTGGGATTGTCTCCAACATTTGCTGTAGGGAGGTTATGATACATTGGAGGCTTCAGTAACAACGTGTTGGTATGAGGCATTGCAACCCTGAGATTAGTCCCCCTTTGCAAAAAGAAATATATATGTTGATTTATTGATGATAACAGGCTGGATCCTACCAGGTTTTCCCCTGCTGAAAAAGAACCTCCAAGGTTATGACAAGGATTATGGCACCCATGTGCACAAAACCCACATCATACATGGGATGCAGTGAGAAAGGGAATCAGGAGAGATCAAGTAGGAAAGCCAGTGGGATCCAAGAGAAAGAAAAATGCAGAGATTCCTGATGTGTGCAGGTCCTTAACTCAATGGCCTTTACAATCAATTTAACTTCACTAAAAAAATTATCTGGTAACTTTCCTAGTCCTATTGCATTGCTGATTAGATCTCACGCTATTGGGTCACATTGTTTTACACTGTGTAACCTGCCTTGCACTCCCCCAGATGCTGTCAGTAGATAGTGCATTTGAGTACATGGAATACTGACATAATACATTTATTATATAGTTTAGTGGATGATCCGCGGTACCCAAACTCATCAGATCTCCAAAGCTAAGCAGGGTCGTGCCCTGGTTAGTGTTTGGATGGGCGACCAACAAGGAAGTCCAGGGTTGCTATGCAGAGGCAGGCATCTCTGAGCATCTTGCTCTGAAAACCCCACAAGGCCACCATAATTTGGCTGTGACTTGATGGTACTGTACAAACACACACACACACAACCTGCCCTGTATCACAGCAAGAAAGGCAGACTATACGTAAAGGAAATTAATAAATACCTCTTCAGAGCCTAAATATTATTGTACTATCTTTCTCAGAGGAGGTTTCAACCAGTCTATTTATGTGGGCTTTTTGAGTTACGATTGGAATTTTTCTCATGGACCGATAACATCTACTCCTAGTTTATTTTAACTCTTATCTGTTTCTTGCCTTCTTTTCAAGCAGGGACAGGAAAGCAACACCTTGTATGGATAAAATAACAAAAAATCTTGAGTTTAGCGGGACTCTTCAAACTGAATATGAAATAAAAGATGGAAGGGAAAAGATGTATGGATGATGGAAGCCCCAGTCTGCAATCTCTAAATCTTAGGATGGAAAAGAAGAGGTACTTTGCAACCTTCATCAAGCCACGTTGCATCAGTTGCAGAAATGGGGAGGGGGGGTGTCATGACCCCAGGGGGTCTCCACCTTCTGCTTGCCACCACCCTGGACTTTGGTCCCTTGAGAAGGCCCAGGGTACCTTCCCAAGCCCCTTCAAATTGCCCCTCTGTAGCCGAGCAACATAAGCGTAATGACCAAAGCAGAGAAACAATGGGAAAAAAGGGTTTAGTCTCAAAGTACTGGGGCAAGGAAAACAAGACAAGGTGCTTTAAAAGGTATGTTGTTGTTCAGTCGCACAGTCGAGTCCGACTCTTCGCGACCCCATGGACTAGATCCCGCCAGGCCCTCCTGTCTTCCGCTGTCCTCTGAAGTTTGCTCAGTTTCATGTTCGTTGCATCTCTGACACTGTCTAGCCATCTCATCCTTTGCCGTCCCCGTCACTACAACGATCCTAAATCCCTCTTGGTAACTTTGCATGTCAACCATGCTTCTTTGTCAGTTTGCCCATCTTTTAGGGTGCTTTAATATATGAGCAAAGCCTCGGGTTGCTTGTGCATAATCTTTTACTTGATACATATGCAACCCATATCTACTCGCTGAAGCTTTCAAATCGCTGGGTGGACAATGAGCTGGGGACAACAGGCTGGCTGCTCACACCAGCGCGGGGCTCGAACTAACACAGTTCGGATGTTAAGACAGTGGGATATACCCACTGTGCCACTGTGTCGTTTTCAGAAGCAGTCATGCATTTCATTCCATCTGAAGTCCTGTATTTACTTGACCAATCATCACAATAAGTGAAGTACAAAACTGAAGCTTGAAACTCATGGAATTTAATTGTGAAGCCAACTGTCCAGAATGAGAGCAGTCTTTTTAACGCTCTTGGAAGCCTTCTGTTGTTGTTGTTCAGTCACACAGTCGAGTCTGACTCTTTGCGGCCCCATGGACCACATCACACCAGGCCCTCCAGTCCTCCACCGTCCCCCGGAGTGTGTTCAACTTCATGTTCGTTGCATCCGGAAGTCTTTTACCACAAGTCAATTAATAAAATCTCAGCATCTAGATAGCATTTTAGGGTCCGAAATGTTTCAAATACACAATCTTGTTCCAATCCAGAACAAGCACTCCATAAGGGAGGTCTGCGTAACTATCCCCATATTTCAGAATGGCTCGATGGAGACAGAATGCCTTGTTTAAAGACCTCCTGGGGAGTTTATGTTAAAATCTCAACTGGAGACTTCCAGATTTTGAGCTGTGTGCTACATCACTAATTACAAAGCTCACTAAAAACAAAAGAGAAAGCTGAGGAACTATGCCTAAAGAAAAAAAACCACACAATTATACAGATCTTTGAGGGCAAGTGCACACTTGCCATAATTCACAGGGAGAAACTGCAGTTCAAAGATAGCACCATATGGTTTGTTTTTCAGCCTTTGTACCTATTTACAGCTTAGAGACACAGCAAGGCAGCGGCATCCTAATTTGCAACAATGAATGAGGCCATTTGTGAATTACTGGATTTGAAAGCAAACAAACAATGACGAGAACCGAGGATGATACATTTGTTCATTTGCTTGACAAGAGCAGCTTAATTTTAATTACTAGTTAATGCGGTGTAGCGTATCTGGGTAAAAGTAATGAACCTATGGTAATGAGGCCTCACTACAGCAATTGCTATTAAATCAGGGCTGATAAGTGGGGACAGTCAGCAATTAGTTTACGTGAAAAATAGAAGGTGCAGACAGCATTAGTGAAGCTGGGTGCCATTGAAAAAGGGGAGAAAAACACAACCCTGAACAAAGAGGTTGGAGCAATGAAAAAGAGATTAAAATATAACTATGAACGTAGAACAAATGTGCAAAACACCGGTATTTAATTTAATAATACATATAGAAAAACCAAAATATGATTAAAAACAACAACTGCGTGGTTCAGAATTTAAGGTCCTTATCTGTGTCATGTAGTGCTTCACAAGTAAGAATAACTGATCACAGAAGCTGCATCAGACAGCAAAAATCGCTGGCTCTACTATGGAGCGCTATATGACTTTGGGGTGCACAGGTAAGGACCATGAGTTCTGGGTCACAGAGAAACTGCAAGTGCACTCTTCACAACAAATTTGGCTTTTGGAGAAAAGGGAGTCCTGGATCTTCATATTGGATACTCCGGTGCCAAGAAATCTGAATGAAGGAACTGACTGGTTATGTGTCTGACTGACTTGGCTGATGTTTAGGGTTGAGGTTTGCAAGTAGGCTGATGTAATATTTTTCTCTCAGGTGTTGCTGATTGTTGTTGTTGTTCAGTGGCACAGTCGAGTCCGACTCTTCGTGAACCCATGGACCAGATCACGCCAGGCCTTCCAGTCTTCCACCGTCCTCTGATTACCTCTGATTACCCACACATACACTTTCTATATATAGAGAGGTTGGGTTACTATGAGGCTGATTCTGTTCCAGTTGTTCTGAGCACTCCATTGGAATTTTGAACATATCTGATCTGACCAAAGGAGCTCCTTTGGGCTTGGGGCCCAGTAGGCCCACTAGGTTCTGGGACCCTGACCCCAGTGCTCTCGGGTATATATGGGGAAAGGCGGTCCCTCAGGTATGTCGGACCCTGGCCATATAGGGCTTTAAAGATAAGCACCAACACCTTGAAGCAAATTCGGTATGCTATTGGCAGCTAGTGCAGCGCCTTCAGCACAGGCTGGATGTGTTCCCATCTGGGAAGACCCATCAGGAGCCTGGCCGTGGCATTCTGCACTCGCTGCAGCTTCTGAATTTGCAACAGGGGCAGCCCCATGTGGAGAGCATTACAGTAGTCTAGACTCGAGGTGACCATCGCATGGATCACCATAGCCATGTCGTCGCGGCTGAGGAAGGGAACCAACTGCCTGATCAGCCGAAGATGGTAAAAGGCTGACCTGGCAGTGGCTGCCACCTGGGCCTCCATTGTTAAGGAGGAATCCAGGAGCACTCCCAAGCTCCTAACCTCTGGAGCTGGCACCAATGGCACCCCACCGAAAGTCGGGAGTAGGGTCCCTCCTCCCAGCTCACTCCAACTCGCCCACAGGACCTCCGTCTTTGTCGGATTCAGCTTCAGCCAGCTCAGCCTAAGCCAACCAGACATGGCTTGTAGTGCCTGGTCCAGATCTTCTGGTCTGGAGTCTGACCAGCTGCCCAACATCAGACAGAGCTGAGTGTCATCGGCATACAGATGGCACCCCAGCCCATACCTCTGGGTAAGGGGGTGCATGTAGATGTTGAACAGCATCGGGGACAGCACTGCCCCTTGGGACACTCCACACTCCAGCAGGTGCCTCATGGACTGCTATTCCCCTAGTGCCACCCTTTGTCCCTGACCTTGGAGAAAAGAACCAAGCCATTGCAAGGCAAGCCCCTGAATTCCCATGTCGGTGGTGAAGCGGCAACTGATGGTCGACTGTGTCGAATGCAGCCGACAGGTCCAACAACAGCAGTGCTGCCAAGCCATCCCGATCCAGATGCCTCTGGAGGTTGTCAGTAAGAGCGACCAGTGCTGTCTCCGTCCTGTGTCCCAGGCGGAAGCCGGACTGGAAGGGATCTAATGTGGAAGTGTCATCCATGAAGCCCTGTAACTGTAACGCCACCGCCCTCTCAATTAACTTGCTCAAATAGGGCAAGTTGGGGATAATTTGCCAAATCGGCCGGATTAAAAGATTTTTTTTTAGGAGAGGGTGAACTATCGCTTCCTTGAGCACCCCTGGGAACAGCCCCTCCAAGAGGGACTTGTTGATAATATCCCTTAGGGTGCCTTGAAATCCTTAACAGCTTAAGACAGAAGAACTCCTCACGAAGTATGTAACAGTCTCTTCACAGAATCTCTGTACTCTGATTGGCTGTAGCCCATTGCTAAGCCTTATGGGGATTGTAGGCTGTCTGCTTTCACTGTCATACAGGTCTCTCCTGGGACCAAGCCGCTCCCAGTCCCGCACACATGACAGGGGGAATCTGGATATTTATACCCCACTTACCTCCCCAATGGGATCCCCAAGAATAGCTTCAGCGAGTAGATAAAATGGGAACTACTCCTTAGAGAGGGTGGGCATGCCAATCTCTAATTTGCCAAATTGGCCGGATTAAAAGATTTTTTTTTTTAGGAGAGGGCGAACTATCGCTTCCTTGAGCGCCCCTGGGAACAGCCCCTCCAAGAGGGACTTGTTGATAATATCCGTTAGGGTGCCTCGAAATCCTTAACAGCTTAAGACAGAAGAACTCCTCACAAAGTATGTAACAGTCTCTTCACAGAATCTCTGTACTCTGATTGGCTGTAGCCCATTGCTAAGCCTTATGGGGATTGTAGGCTGTCTGCTTTCACTGCCATACAGGTCTCTCCTGGGACCAAGCCACTCCCAGTCCCGCACATATCATGACAGGTGGGATCTGGATATTTATACCCAACTTACCTCCCCAATGGGAACCCCAAGTGGCAACCAGTATCCCAATATATGTTGCCTTCGACAACATATTGCAACCAGTATTGTTTTCCCCTGCTCCATTTTGTCCTGACATCACTACCCTGTGAGGTAGGTTGGGATACGAACTAGTGACTGGGCAAGATGACCCAGGGAGCCTCCATGGTAGAGTGGGGATTTGAACCTGGGACTCTCCGATCCTGGTCCAGCGTTCTAGCCACTACAAAATGCTCTCCCTCTCTTTCTCTCAGAGATTTCTGCAACAAATTTTGGGAGAAGGAAGTGATACAGAGGGCCATTTTACAGACATCCGCATATGATGTGTGGTAAAATCCTCCTCACCATTTATAGGATAATAGAGACAAGCAAGGTGCTAAGATAAGACAAGAGAACTCCCACCAAGCTCATCTGTATGGGGCCATTGGCTGGTCTGCTTTCGAAAGACAGTATTTACTTCCGTTTGGCAGTTCTCAAATTATTTATTCATATATCTTGGTGTACGGTATCCACGCCCCTGGGTCTCTGTAACCATCTCCGGTCTTCATCTGAACCTACTCTCTGTAATCCCTTAGGAGACCTTGGTTTCTGGTGTCCCCCTTAGTGGCCTTCTCAGTTTATGATAACATTCAACTGGTTCCAAATCAAGAGAAATCTTAAGAAATTATGGCCAGGTATATATAGGAGCTGCGGTGGCTCAAGTGGTTAAGACGCTGAACTGCAGGCTGTGGAAGGTCAGTAGTTCAGCAGTTCGAGACCTGAGTGTGCCGCATGATGGACTCCTTGGTGGCCTTCTCAGTTTATGATAACATTCAACCGGTTCCAAATCAAGAGAAATCTTAAGACGTTATGGCCAGGTATACAGGAGGAGTATTTTTTCACAGCTGAATTAAATGTAAATCATGGAAATAGCAGGGGAGGATGTAAAAACATGCCAACCCTGTCTATAAAGTACTGTGCTGGGGCCCGTTGTCAGAGCCCCTCATCTGGCAGTGAATTTCTCCACTTGCCATTTGCTGGTTTACCATTGGGGGTCACCCTTTATCCTTGAAGAGGTTTTTAGCCAGCAACTGAAAACATCATAGCGGAAATGTATACACAAAATCACCTGTCTGTCTGTTCCATTCTGAGATATGGATTCTAGAGACTCCTGAGAGAGTGACCTGTTATTACTGTGTGACACAAGCAAAGGATAGGAGAGACTCCAAAATATGTCAGCAATGGGCAAAAAAAGGAGAAGCAAGCCCCACTGTGTTCAGTGTGATTTACCCCCAGGTAAGCAAAGTAAGCAAAGTGGGAAGGTAACAGCATTCCGTGCGCCTTGGTGTTTAGTCATGCCGGCCACATGTGTGACACAAGCAAAGGATAGGATATGTCAGCGATGGGCAAAAAAAGGAGAAGCATACAGCATGATCCTATGAATGCCTCCTCAGAAGCAAGTCTCACTGTGTTCAGTGTGATTTACCCCCAGGTAAGCAAAGTACCTAGGAGGATTGGTAAAACATACCCAGTTGTCTTATGCGATCAGGTTATATTTCTGCTCTCCAGGATGTGGCCTTGTTCCTAAAATCGTACTTAGTTATCTAATGCTAAGATTTGTGAGTTACTTCAGATTCCGTCAGTTTGGGAGAATCGGATGGCGGTGGAAAGCAAAACCTTTCAAGCAATAATTCTGAGCGAGAATCCAGAATGAGCTCTTAGGACAACTTTTCCAGACCTGGAATATACTGAACTGCAAGTATGTGACAGGAAGTCATGTGACATCAGAATCACATGACAGGAAGAGGGGGAGCCAGTGTTAAGGCCAGGGGCAGCAGACTATCAGAGCAGGAAGCAGGGAAACAAGGCAAGGGTCAGAGCCATGAAGGAATGCTCTCCACCACTGACTGACCTCGACTTGATGTCCTGTTGCTCCTCTCGCACGGGACTCTTACTCTTTGCACAGACCACACTACTAGCGGACAAGAGCCAGCATGGTGTAGTGATTAAGAGGAGCATACTCTAATCTGGAGAACTGGGTTCGATTCCCCACTCCTGCACTTGAAGCCAGCTGGGTGACCTTGGGTCAGTCACAGTTCTCTCACTAGGACACCTACTGTCCTACTGCCTGCCTGTCAATGAAACTCAGTCTGATTAGTGGTGAGAGGATCACCCTCCTACCAGGTGAGTCAAAGCCCCTCTCATCCATGACATCCCCCTTGCGCCAGTTGTGATCTATTTTCTTAAACTACCTCACAGGGTTGTGATGAAAGAGGCAGGGAAAACTTCCCTTAGCTCAGTGGAGGAAGTCTGGGATTAGTGGGTGCAGTCAGATGGGGTGTTTCAGCCGACAGAAACTGTACCGGTTGGAACCGTTGCAGTTTATGCTGGCTGAAACGCGATCACACTTACCTCCGATCTGCAGAGCCCATCACTGTATGCCCGTTCACACACAGTGCACATCGGCGGTTTGTTTTTTAAACTCAGTTTGCGCATGCGCCTAGGCAGCCTTTCAAATGTTGGGTTCTTTAGGTATAGCAGTAAACTGCCTGGAATGGTGAGAGAAACAGCATAGAGATTTTTTTTTAAAACCATCCCTTAAACGTAATAGCCTTGTTCGCTGAAGTACCGGGGGCTCCATCTACATGTGAAAACATGAAGCTGTCTTATGCTAGCCTTATTCAGGTAAGAAGGACACATTCAGTGAAGGCGTAAAGCAGGCCCGTAGCCAGGAAACTTTCAGTAGAGGGGCACTGGGGGAAACTTGTGGGGGCATGACGTCACAAAATCAAAAATAAAAAGAGACACCGGTGGGTGTCTCTTTAAGAACTTCGCCCAAGTGCATATCACCAACCTAAAAAAAAATGGTGGGCGAAAATCGGAAGCCTCGGGCTTCCGAACGGAAGTGGCTCTACAATGGTGGAGAGCAATCAGAAAGCAATTACAACCGTTGCACTCAGGATACCACCACTTGGAGACCTAGTGGCAGAATAC
>NW_015177264.1:9934-10072 GCF_001447785.1 Gekko japonicus
AACACCTCTGACAGAACTACGGCTTGCCCAAGATCCTCCACCCAGGTGCATGTGGAGAAGTGGGGATTCAAACCCGGTTCTCCCAGATTAGAGTCCACGCACTTAACCACTACACCAAACTGGCTTTCCACGGAGTCA
>NW_015177264.1:12677-14494 GCF_001447785.1 Gekko japonicus
TCATTAGGATTGGCTACATTCAGGGTGTGTGGCCTAACATGCAAAGGAGTTCCTGCTACAAAAGAAGCCCTGGGTTTTGACAACAAACAAGGTAAACAGAATAACAAGCAAAAGGTGGGTGTGGCTGGATAACCACACTTCTGGTAACATGGGGGTGCGTCCTAATGTGCTAATGAGCTGTGCTGTCAGGGGTGTGGCCTATTATGCTAGTGAGTTCCTGCTGGGCTTTTTCTACAAAAAGAGCCCTGCAAACTACCATTTTCAGATCTCAGTCTTCAGTGGAGATGTCACATGAGAGCATGTGCTGTGCTTTACTGACCTCCTTTACTGTTTTGCGCTTTACTGACCTACATTATCTTGGGGTACGGAACCAGCATTCATTCTGATATCTCAGATGTTCAGTGGAGAGATGGTGAAGCAAACAACTTTGGGGGTGCCAGCTAAATGACTGAGTTATACCTAGGTTTTGCTTGGCCTGTTGAAATGGAGGAATTGCATGGGTTTTGTGGCTGCAAGGAATGTCCTCTGGAATTGCCCTCTGCCAATGAAGGGAAAGAAGCAATATGTGTCTCTTTCCTTTAAAGTCATTTATGAATAGAGGAGTTTCATTTCCACCTTGGTTTGAAATCATCCTTTTGATTATGTATGGATTTATTGCCTTCTTTATTGTCAATTTTTATGAGGCTATGCTAAGGATTTCATTCTGAAGCATTTTTGACCTGAGGAAAAAAATGGATGCAACCTATTGCAGAGTGACATCTGTTGTTCGAGAAGGATTGTATCTTCTATTTCTTAACATCTGCCTAAGTAGGTTATGCTATGAAAAATGCAGCCAGCTTTGTTTACATTTGGAATGCAAACTAGTTACTTCCCCAGCAATCCCTGCTTTTGGAAAAGTCTAATTTTCTAATCAGCATGTAGAGGGGTTAAATTAGTAGATGTGGTATGTATAAACACAGTAATCAATGTGTGTAAATTAAGAAGCTGACATATCATATTTAATTAGGACAGCACCGATTCACTCTGTCTTAAACATTTGTCTCTGTTAAACACCAGCCTGATCATGTTGGGGGAGATACCATTGCAGGTGTGGGTCCCCGTGAGAGCAATCCGGAAGCCACACTGGAGTCAGCAAAGACAATGCCCCACTGATAAAACTAGATAGAGGTCGATTTCAGTACATTGTGGATGGTTGGACAGAGAGACACAGAAGGTCTGGACTTGGTCAGAAATGAGTGTAAGACTGAAAAGATGCTTAGAAGCAAGGGTTGAATTGGTCTGTATTGCACATGTACAAAGTGTAGACAAGAACCAGTTATGTTGAGCTGAACTGTGGCCATTCTCAAAGGAGAAAGGCACAGCCAAAAAGTTGAGGTATACTTCTTGCCAGGAATTAAATGATCTGATATAGGGAAGCTAACAAGATGCTTAAGAGCCAGTTTGGTGTAGTGGTTAAGTGCGCGGACTCTAATCTGGGACAACCGGGTTTGATTCCCCACTCCTCCACTTGCACCTGGCTGGATGACCTTGGGTCAGTCACAAGCTCTGGCACAGCTGTCCTTGAAAAAGAGCAGTTTGTGTCAGAGTTCTCTCAGCCCCACCCACCTCACAGGGTGTCTGTTGTGGGGAGGGGAAAGGAAAGGCCTGAATGTGGCCTGACCAGAGCCATCAGGACACCACACATAAAGCTGCTTTATAATGAGTCAGACCATTGGTCTGTCAACATCAGTATTTGCTACTTTGTCCCTGACCTGGATAGCCCATACTAGTCCAATTCCGTCAGATCTCGGGCCACCTCCAAGGAATACCAGGGCTTG
>NW_015177265.1:0-7710 GCF_001447785.1 Gekko japonicus
TCTTGGTAATGTTTGTTTTTAGGAATTACCTCTCCCTCTACAAGGTATTGAACCACCGGGAACCATACTGCTTGGAATGCTTTAGCATTCCCATGTGTTTGAGGAAACGTTGTTTTCCCATAAACAAAATGTTCCCATAACTTGTTTTGCCAGCTGGATAAGGTAGGGATACTCTTAAGAACATAAGAACATAAGAGACGCCAATGTTGGATCAGGCCAAAGGCCCATCTAGTCCAACACTCTGTCACACAGTGGCCAAAAATACCAGGTGCCATCAGGAGGTCCACCAGTGGGGTCAGGACATTAGAAGCCCTCCCACTGTTGACCCCCCCCCCAAGCACCAAGAAGACAGAGCATCACTTGCCCCAGAGCCCCTATCTATACCTTGTGGCTAATAGCGAATGATGGACCTTTGCTCCATATGCCTATCTAATTCCCTTTTGAAGCCGTCCATGCTTGTAGCAGCCACCAACTAATCGACTGCTTAGAGCAGTTATCTTATCCTTCCAAGTTCCCCAGATCTTCATGGTAAAGATCATAGAGACTTGGGGAATGCCAAAAACATCATGGAAAGGGGCTCTGAACTCACTGATGGGCTTTTCTGGAAGTGACGATGCAAGGCACATAATCTGTGTTCCAACCCTCACCCCCCCATTTTCATCCCACTGCCTGAAGGAAAGCAGCTCGAACACAGCAGCACAAGAGGAAGAAGGCCCACCACCACTGGGCGAGTGGCAGCGCAGATAAGGTAAAGGGGGTACGTGATGTGAAAGACCTACAATCAGGTCACGGGAGACTCGCTGTTAGTCAGAGTAAACAGTCCTCAGGGGGAGTGATGGGAATTGTGTGACATTAGGGAGATGTCCTTGTGTAACATCTAGGGATGTGTGCTTGAAAAATGATCATTTTAATTCCGTATTGTCATTTCAGAAAGGGCAATATTGCAATTCTCATTAAATGTCAGGAGTGTGTTTATCCTATCAGAAACTCCCGTCAGTTCGGATGCCTAACCGTTGTTTCCTACGGGGTGGGGGGGAAATGGGAGGAAAAGGCAGGTGTGAAGGCTTGCACAGAAAAGCAGGCTTTTAAAAAGGCTGCTTGTGGCAGAGAGTGAGGGAGTTAATCTTCCCTGGAAAGGACAGCTTATGCGATTGGCTGCTCTACTTGCTCTCTGATTGGCCAACATCAGCTGAGAGAGGAAATAAAACAGCTGCTCTGGAGGGGAAAGGGGTCTTTTGCCATTTGGTCTTTCACCTGTTGAGACACGTTTGGTCAAATCCTGGCGATGGCGGGTGCAACGCGTCTCGCCGTCCCCGTGGCACTGATTCTGTGAAGACATACAATCCCCCGCCATGACTTGGCAACCCTAGGTGGAGGTGAGAATTAAATACCATTTCCCTCTGCACATTTCCTGTAGAGTCATGGCACAAAAAGTTGTGCTTCCGGTTGCCAGCTCAGAGTTGGGAAATGCCTGGAGATTTTAAGGGAGGAGCCTGAGGAAGGCGGGGTTTGGGGAGGGGAGGGACATTATGCTATACACTCCACCTTCCAAAGCAGCCATTTTCTCCAGGGGGATTGATCTCTGTCACCTGGAGGGCAGCTGTGATCCCAGGAGATCTCCAGCCACCATCTGGAGGTTAGTCGAGGACAAGAGATCACAGACAGGCTGAACTTTGTAAGGAAAACCGACCATGATATGATAATGAAACCTTGTGAGAGAAAAATATTACCTTTAATTAACTTACTTCAAAGAAAACGCCTTTATGATGTGTTATTCACTGGATAAGTAAAGAAGATATGTTTTTCTCGAACAAGGTTTCGTTATCGTATCACATTTGTTTTTCCTTACAAAGTTCACCATCTGGAGATTGGCAGCCCTCGCTGTACTCTGTACTTGCCCAGAGCGAGTGGGAGAGAAACAGGGCTGTACTGGAACCAGTGGCCGTCCTCCGCAGTTATTCTTTTAATAAACAAAATGGCCTGTTCTGTTGTCCTGTACCGATGGACAGGTGCCAAACAGGAAGCCGTCCTGGACTCAGTCCATCGAGCGAATCAGCAGCCTGCCCATTATCTGCCTATGCCTAGCTGCCTGCCACCAGATAATGGGCATCCCACTGTGCGTTTATCTGGATCTGCCTAGCTTAACGGCACCAACGCGGCCCTTTTTCAAAAGTCAAGCATCCAATTTTCCTTATGTAAAAATCTGTGTGATATCTACTATAAATATGGGGAGGGATCTCAAATTTGCTATGAAAAGGTGGATCCCGCAGAGAACTTTTTAAAAAAGGAGAAGGAAAAGTCATATTATAATGACATAAAAAACTTCCATGCTGACTTTTGGTGAGACAAGATGTATTTTAAAATTGTGTTACATTAATAAAAGATTAGCTTAATATGCCAATTATCTCTTCAGTGTATTGGGGGGGTTTTCCCCTCCCCCTAACCTCCACTTCATTGAGCAGAAGTAGAATTTGGGAACTATTTTAACAGTTTGATTCCTTTTTAATCATTTTATATGAGGGAGAAAACGGCACAAAGGAAACCCCTGAGTTTGCTTAAAAATAGCTTTCTCTTTCTCTGTTTAATTTGTCTCCCTATTATATTTAGGGATGGGCACAAAACAGCTCACAAAGAAATATATATGTGTGTGTGTGTGTGTGTATTATATATATGCTAACATGAGCTTTTTAAAAAGTCATTCAATTTGGAACAAATGGCCTCTGTGGGGGAGGGCAAGGACAGCCATTGGGTGAGAATCATACTTCAAGACAGGCATGTGACCCAGCAAAATCAAAACGGCACACCAGATAGGTGCCTAAGGTCAATAAACCTTCTGTCTTTGGTGGTGGGGGGGGGAAATATCATGTAGGTTATCAGTCACCTGACAGGCCATGATATTTGGTTGGTTGGTGGGGTTCCCACATGTAACCTATGAAGACTTCTCAGCTTATCCTGGCTTCAAGATGGGGAAGGGAAATATTAAAAACAACCCTCCCCCCAATCAAGCCTTTTAGTAACAAAAGGGCTGCCATGTGGGACAGCAGTTTTCCCACTTTCAGTCAGCTTTGCCCACCAGCTCTCCAGTGGCTGAAGAGAGGAAGAAAAAAAATTGTCACCATAGAGTTTCAACACATTCCTTGAGAGATGTGGCTTCATTTCGGGTTTCCCAGCCAGTGACGTCGCACTGTAGCTGATGGTCACCCCACGTTTCCTGAGCGGTCGGGTTAGAACAGATAAAAGGAAGTACTTCTTCACCCAAAGAGTGATTAACACTTGGAATTCACTGCCACAGGAAGTGGTGGCGGCTACAAGCATGGACGGCTTCAAAAGGGAATCAGATAAGCATATGGAGCAGAGGTCCATCAGTGGCTATTAGCCACAAGGTATAGATAGGGGCTCCGGGGCAAGTGATGCTCTGTCTTCTTGGTGCTGGGGGGGGGGTCAACAGTGGGAGGGCTTCTAATGTCCTGGCCCCACTGGTGGACCTCCTGATGGCACCTGGTATTTCTGGCCACTGTGTGACACAGAGTGTTGGGCTGGATGGGCCTTTGGCCTGATCCAACATTGGCGTCTCTTATGTTCCTATGTTCTTATCCCCACCCCACCTGGTCTCCCACTGATTGCCAGGCCAGGCCTTACAATCCTAGGTAACAAGTTGTAGTGAAACTGGGGCACATAACCCTGGCATGCTCTTCCACACTGCCCTAACCACCATGTAGGCCAGAATACCAGCTGGATATCTGTAGGAAAGATGAGGGTCAGAGCAGAGATAATTAGGACCGCAGTTGTCAATACAGGATTTGAATGATTATTTGCAAGCTGAATGCTGGTTTCGCAAACCATAGTTAGAAGAAACCATCGTTTTGTGTGATGTAGCACAGTCTAAAAGGCATCTGGCCAGGAACTGCTTAGTTGGTTCCTGTGAGAGGCCATTTCTATCAACTTAGGGGATCCACACAGCCTCTTATGGTTTGGGGGGAACTAGGTTTGTTTTAAACTATAAATAGGGTTGCAAAGTGCTCTTTGAGCCACAGCGGGGGCCTCCCGGCTGGCGGTTGGAGCGTGTGCGCATAGTGCACATGCACCTCACAGCGCGCATGCACCGCACACACGTCACCCAGAAGTGACATGACGACGCCGGGCACACTGGGGGTGGGGCCACGACCATCCAAGGGAAAACCATAGAATTTTCCCTCGGATGACCGTGGCCCTGCCTCCAGCATGCCCGGCGTGGTCACGTCACTTCTGGGTGACATGTACGTCGGGGTGGGGTTCCCCCCGGGGCCCGATCCACCGGCAACGGGGAAGTGGCCTCTGGGACGAGGTTTCCCTGCCCCCCGGGGGGACTTGGCAAGCCTAACTATAAACCTTCCCCTCAGTTACCAGTTGCTCTAAAGGTTGTAAGTGTATAGGGTTAGGATTCACTGCTGTGAGGTAAGATTTGTGGTGAGCAAATAGAATACGGATATCACTAGGGCCGGATTTTTTTTATATGAACAACATGGAAGATTTCTTTATTTACAGTTTGGTTTCAAGTAACAGATCAGCAGCACAGGGTCTCCGGGTAGACAAAGGAGAAACCTAGGTGAGGCACATCAATGTACGCTTCAGAGCCCGGTTTGGATTTTCTTTAATGCTTTCAGACACAAGCAGGCTTCTACTGACTAGCCACTAGGCTGGATCCTAAGACACACAGAGGGAGCGGTCACCTGAGCCAGAAAAAATGGGGTGGGGGAGCAACTCTATTTCCTCTGGAGGAAATAGACCTGCAGTTGCACAATTACACCTTCTATTGAAGTGGTGAGCGCAGTCCATCAGTGTGTGGTCAGACGCAACTGTGTGTGAGTCAGGAGTTTTTTGTGCCTCCCATGCACTTAAACGAGGAATTGATGAACCGCACCTCCACACTCCCTACGGAGTTTGCAATGATGCGCATACTGCAAAGGGGGAAAAACCCAATGGCACAGAGGCGGGATGGCCTGATCAGACCACCCTGATGGCATGAGAGTGCGCTGGAGCAATCAGATAGGGGAAAGCCCGTCCATGGCCTGTCACAACCCATTTACGACCGGATTTTCCATGGTGTCTTTTAACTCAGAAGGACCGAGCCCTGTTCTCAACCAGCCCGCACAAAATACTGTGGGGGGGACGGGGACGGGACCGACTCCCCAAAAGCCCTCTCCACATCGCCTTCCTCTCCTCCCTCCCATCGATAACCTTCTTCCTAAAATTGTTAAGAACATAAGAACATAAGAGATGCCAATGTTGGATCAGGCCAAAGGCCCATCCAGTCCAACACTCTGTATCCCACAGTGGCCAGAAATACCAGTGCCATCAGGAGGTCCACCAGTGTGGCTCAGTGGTCGAGCATCTGCTTTGCATGCAGAAGGTCCCAGGTTCAGTCCCCACCACCTCCCGTTAAATGGACCAGACAGGAGGTGATGGGAAAGACCTCTGCCTGCTGCAAGTGTGAGTAAACGCTACTGAGGACCAATGCTCTGATTCGGTATACGGCAGCTTCCTGTGTTCCTGTGTGTATGCTCTGTTATCTCAGAAGCAGAGCTAATCCACCCTGCCACACTACTAAGCAGAGCTACCCTTTACTCTGTCTGCTCTTTTTGAGTCAGACCTGAGCTCTCACTGCAAAATCTTGCCCTGAGGCAGAACTCCACTCTCTCCCCTCCTGTGCTTTTCTCCTCCATTTCGTCTTCCTTCTGGAAAGTGGCTGGATGCTGGAGCAGCACTCCCATCGGCTCAAATGAGTGGCTGTTTCCCCATTCAAGGGCAGGGCAGCCTCCTCTCCACCGCAGTTTAGGGCTGCCAGGTCCAATCTTCTCCCTGGCGGGGGGATTAGGGGGCGTTCCAGGAGGGGGCGTGGCCACCCAGCACGATGACATCACTCTGTGTGACATCATCATGTCCCCGCTTCTTTCTTACCATTTAATGGGAAGGTAAAGGTAAAGGTTCTCCTGCTTGAAAGCCAGTCGAGTCCGACTCTAGGGTTGCGGTGCTCATCTCCGTTTCAAAGCCGAAGAGCCAGCGCTGTCCGAAGACGTTTCCGTGGTCATGTGGCCGGCATGACTAAACACCAAGGTGCACGGAAATTTCCCTTTAAATGGTGTGTGTGGGGGAAGCAAGGGCCAAGCGCTCCTGCCATGCAAGTGGCGAAATTGTCTCTTGCAAGGCAGAAGCTGACGGACCCCGCTCGGGAAGAGTGGGCATGTGGGGCCCAGTCTGGCCGCCCTACCGCAGCTCCTAATAAAGATGGTCACTAGTAAGATGTCTCTTCCACACCCGTGAGAGCATAAAGCAGATGCCTGCATTGATGAAGTGTGGAATTTGGAAAAGACAAGGGCCTTGCCTGCCTTTCAGTGCCCCTTAACTTTGCTTTTATTGGCAATTGAACAGTCCCCAGTTGTCCCCCAACCCCCAAAATGAAGAGGGGAATCGGTTCCAGTTTGGTGTAGGAGAGCTAGTTTGGTGTAGGAGAGCCAGTTTGGTGTAGGAGAGCCAGTTTGGTACTCTAATCTGAGAATGCAAAACAATGCCCCTTCCTTTTCCTCTCAATTGCAGTCAATCACAGTCAAACAATGCCCTTTCCTCTCTCAAGCAGCCAGGAATCTGCAAAAACTCCAAGCGCTTCCACACACTCCCAGACCAGTTCTCCCACCAAAATCCTCAGCTGGATCCTCTCCGCTGAAAGCAAATAAAAAACCACTCACCCCTCTGTCTCCTGCTCCTGCTCCTGCTCAGAGCTCAGCTGGGTTCTGCATTCTAATGGAAGAGGAAGGTTTAAATGGGAGAAATCAATGAAAACCTGGCAGCCACCGCCTCCTCCTCCTCCTCAGGTGCTCTTTTCCGCCTGCGGGGAGCCACCTGCCCAGAGGCGTGGCCTCGCTCCAGGTAGCGTCGTCACCCTCCCCTCCTACGGTGGTGGTGCCAGGCGGTGCTGCGATGGCCGGTGCCGCCAGCAGCGCCCCTATCATCCCCGGTGGCGGCAGCTGGGTCGATGCGCTGCATCCTTCTGGCTGGCGCTGGCCTTTGACGCGGTGGGCCTGGACATCTTGCTGAGCGGCGTCTTCGCCGACGTCTTCTTCTCCAACCTGCTCATCTATGGCGGGGGGGGCGGGCCTCGTCTGGTGGGTCTTCTGGTACGTCAGACGCTGAGAGACCCCGCCAGCCAAGCTGCAGGACGACGTTGGACTCTCCGGGACGCCCCGGGCCAGAAGGGTCCCCGCGGGGGCGGGCCAAGGGCTGGGGGGCAGCGTCCGGTCCTCTGATCAGACCTTCCTGATGGCATGAGAGTGCGCTGGGGCGATCAGATAGGGAAAAGCCCGTCCATGTCCCGTCACAACCCATTTACGACTGGATTTTCCATGGTGTCTTTTAACTCTGCTTCTGCGATGGAGCAGAATGGGTTGCTGACAGCTATGGGGCGCTTCCCAGATGTTGCCGTCTAATCGGGCCCTTTAAATCTTCCCGGCATTTGCGCCTATGTTGGGTCTAATGTATTTATTTATTTATTTATTTGTACATTCGGCTGTATTAATCACCAGAGACAGGCTTAACATTCAGGTAATTAGGGGAGGGGCCATGGCTCAGTGGTCGAGCATCTGCTCTGCATGCAGAAGGTCCCAGGTTCAGTCCCCACCACCTCCCGTTAAACGGACCAGACAGGAGGTGATGGGAAAGACCTCTTGCCTGCTGCAA
>NW_015177265.1:11284-14489 GCF_001447785.1 Gekko japonicus
TGGACACTCTGGTATCTGGGCAAAAAGTCTATGGTAACACCAGCTTCTAGCATAGAGTGGTTGCACAAATACCAAAGCATCCCAACGTCGCCAGTGAGATAACATTTCCAGTGCATGCCAGAAGTGAGGTCAACACAGGCCCATAGCTACAATGGGAGATCTTGGGGCCCAGCCCCCTGACTTACTGTCAAGGCCCCCTGACTTTCCATAGAGCCCAGGAGCTCCCTTGGGGGTATGTGCAGCAGGGGTCTGTGTGGGGTGCCCCCTGACTTATTTAAAGGCCCCCTCAATTTAAAAAATCCTGGCTATGGGCCTGGGTCAACACAGTGGTACCACTCCTTAGAGAGAGTACCACTCCTTAGAGAGAGAGGGCACACTGAACCCCCCCCCTTGGGGTGGAGCGGTGTTAGCTGGCGAACGGAAGTCTAGCTTGCATGATGGAAAGCCTAGAGAGATCTCCTCGGCATGAAGAAAAGCCTATAATGGGCCGTCCGGCCAGGTGATGGCAGTGTGGCGCTACAACTCAAGGAGTCTGGAGAAAAGCTGAGGCCATCAAACTCGGCCGAGGAAAAATGCCGTTCCGGATCACGTCTCATCTGCATCTGAACGAAACCCACGTCAGCTGTGAATGTGTGCAATTTAAGATGTATATATGTTGTCCTCCCTTACCCCACAAAGCATTGTTAGTCCATCATGAAGCTCAGAGCCAGCAGGCTCTGCAGGATTGAGTGATCAATAAATTGAAAGATTACATTATTATTGCTGGTGACAAAGGCCTAGGCCTCAGTTTTCTGCTGGTACGTTCCCCCCTACCCCCTTCCAGTTACTAGAGATACTTGGCAAATCCAGCACCCTGAGTAGTCGAGGCAGCAGGTGTTTTGTTGTATGTTTCCAAAGGCTGACCTCAGACAGGAGTCTCGGTGCTGTTTTCTACACCAGATGAAGCTTCTGAAGGCCAAACTACACACCGTTTTTGTTTTGTTTTGTTTTTTGGCAAGTCGGGTTGGGGTTCATGGACCTGATCTGCTTTTCCTGCAATCACCCAGCAGCTGTGGAGAAAGACATTTTTAAAGTCCCCCGGAGTTTAGTTCTGCTTGGAATTGTGACTTGGGGAAAGGAATAGCTGAGGCCTTCCCCTCCATGCCAGCTTCCCAAGCCATAAGAGCCACTGCAGGGAGTTATTTGCATGTGGAGTATTCTGAGCACATGGAACTCCAAAGTTAGGCAAATAATGTCCTGCTCGGGCCATTTCTGCTCAGGAAAACATTGTGGAGGGGAAGGCAGGAACCCATCCTCCCCCCATGCTACAACTATAAGCAGACTTAGGCTACAGGGGACTTTAAAATGCCCTTTCCTGCATCTACTATGTAGCTATATGGAAAGCAAGTTGGATCCAGGGATCCAGGGAAACTCAACCCAATTCACCAAAAAAGTAAAGTATGGTCTTGGCCTGAGACATCTTCAAAGATAGCATCACACAAAGTGCTTTACAGTAGTCCAATAGGGAGGCTACCGTACTGTGGATGAAGGTGGCTAGGACAGCAAAGTCTGTATAAAAGGTTAGCTTAAGAGCCAGGTGTAATTGTTTTTTGTAATAAATTTAATCAATGATAAAGAGATACAACATATTGAACAAAAGAGGGGACAACATACTCTTAAGTTTTCCAATAATCTTACAAAGTTTGAGAGATTCCATTATGATGCCGTCCCTTTTACGAAGAGTCACAAAATTTTGTAAAATTAATACTTATATAGATAACATTCATAACATATACCTTGTTGTATTCAAAGGAGAAAGAAGTAACAGACTTTAGCCCCGGTCACACGGGCCAGATAACGCAGGGGGAGGTGTGGCTGTTCACCCCGGAGCAAAATAAAGTGTGGTAGCCCGATCACACAGTCCCCTGAGTCTTCATGCTTAGGCTGTTAGCTGGCGATCACACATCGATGCTGCAGCGTGGCAAAGAAGTGGTGCGGCACGATCACACAAGCGTTTCACGTTTGTGCGCATGCACAGTTCTGTGGAGAAACACTGCTTTCAGTTTCGTGCACATACGCTTACGAAAAACATCCAGTTTGCGATGTGATGTGGACGGGCGCTGGATGCCATGGGATACTTGCACTCCCGTGATCAGACGCCAGCTTGTGCCATGTGTTTTCCGGATACTAGTGCACTTTCCTTGGTACTTTTTACTCCGCATCTTCGGTGGGCCGCCACGGGTTGGCCACGGGTGCGCTACATTTCCCAGATGTTGCGGTGTGATAGCGCCCCGAAAATCTGCCCGACATTTGTGCCTTTCATGCGGCAAAATCTCCATGTGACCGGGGCCTTTGAGTATTAAAATGTCACAGAAAAAAAATCTTAGAAAAATGATAATGAACAATGATAATGCTGATTTTAAAAATACTGTCTGTTGGAGAGATCTAGAGCTATGCTATCCAGGAAGGGAAACCATTGATCCATTAAACTAAAGAGACCAAGTTGAGTGTCGGACCTTGAAACAGAATCAGCAATTGTATCCATCGAGAAGAATTCCCAAATTTGACTATACCGGTTATCTATAGTTGACTTGTATTCTGGTCATGGACTGTAAATAAAGTAAAAGTATAGTCAACAAAGGCTTACTTTTCCACTTAGCAGCAATTAGGCACTTAGCAGCTTTCAACAAAACAGTTATTAATTGTAATTGAAAGAAGGTGCTCCTAGCAACAGAACTGACCTGCGTATTTACCTGGAATTAGTCCTTCTTAACAACTCAGCCATTCTCTAGAACAGCTGAAGTCTGGGTTGCTAGTCCCACCGCAAGGATAGTAGATGTTGGTTTTCTACTGCTGCTCAGAGCAGCAACAATATAAAAATATTTATAAAGGCCATTAGGCTGATAGTGTGACATCCCTTCTGTAAAAAAACCTGGAAGTGCCATCACACCTGTCTAGGAATTGCCAAAAACTCTATGGTGAAACCATAGCATTTTTGGCAGTTCCTAGAGAGGCATGATGTATGGGTTTTGAGGTGCCCTAATGGAAATTATTAACAAGTCCCTCTCTGAGGAACTGTTCCCCAGGGCACTTAAGGAAGTGGTGGCTCGCCCTCTCCTTTAAAAAACCATCCTTAGATCCAGCCAAATTGGCAAATTACCGGCCGGTTTCCGATTTGCCCTATCGGGGCAAAATACTTGAGAAGGTGGTGGCAATTCAGTTGCAG